>NC_056523.1:310241910-310422385 GCF_019175285.1 Sceloporus undulatus | reverse complement strand
CAGGTTTGTGAAATGAAAAATTGCAATAAATGCATATTTTTTGAAGCAAAGAAGAAGCAGGATCTTTATATATGGTGAGAACAATGTTTAAATTGGAAAGTTTATTTCTTTATATTCTAATTCATGACATCTAAACATTTCTAAGGAGACCTGCAGTGTGAAGAAAAATAATTTTGTAATTTGTCAGGTACCTAACAGTTGCCATTCCTGAGTTGTGATCATTATAGTTCTTTAAAGATACCTGGAAAATGTTTGAGGAAAATTAGAAGAAAAAATACCAACTGTCATGATTCACTTATACTGGGAATAGTGAAGTAACAGGCAACACAGCAACTATTCTGACTTTCTTTGGTCTCCTCTCTCACTTAGTACAGCAAGTAAATATAGTGACTCTTACCTTCCACTTAAACATCTGACTTCAGGGTTTTTAATATGACAGGACTCCTTTTCTACTGGTAGAAATTCAGATTTGAACAAATCTGTTTTCATTTGGAACAGCCTTGTGCAGAGTTCTAAACATTGTGAATCACATGTTTCTCTTTTAGTCTCAGACTCTGAGATCAGGGGGGCGGGTGGAAGTGTGTGCATCTCTCCATATGTTGTTGAACTATAGTTCCCAGCATTCCTCATTATTGGCTATGCTGGTTCAGGGTCATGGATGCTGTGGCCCACAAACATTTGACAGGCCATGCTTTGCCCACCCGTATCCCAAGTAAGTGGCCAGGAGAAGGACAGCAGAGAAAGCACCTTTGAGAAGGGTGTGTGTAGGACTGGCCCTGCTTCCTTCTAAGGGAGACTGCCTTCTGAACTCTCTTTAAAACACAGCTAGAAGAAAATGTGGTGTGGTTTTCTTCTCCCTCAAGAGTGGCCTTTAAAAACCAGTTTCCTTTGGTGAACATAAATTAGGCTTCTAGGGGGGCTAGTTTCTGAAGACACCTCACAGTTCTGCATTTCTTGTAAGGATGGGAAGGTGGGAGGAAAGAGCATCATAGAGAAAGTTCTTTGAGCTTTTCTGTATCTTCAAGAAACAGATGAAGCAAACCAGTTTGTTTCAGGATGGTTTCCTTTTACTGTATTTGCTTACAGTGAAGAATTTCCATATGGATCCCCAAGACATATGCTAGGAAAAAAGATATGGAATATTTTCATTCACAATATGTTGATCACTGTTGATTCTTTTTACTGTTTAATGGGAAATAATTTTTAAAAACATGAACATGGCATGTGGAGCTGTTTCTTTCCTCTTCCTGGAAAAAAAAAGGGGGGGGGGAATTGACCAGTATACGGATTGGGATGTGGCACTCTGAAGCCTGTTTGCTGGTCTGTCTCCTGTCACTTAACTTCAAAGATCCAATGAACTTGCACAGGATAGATGTGTCTGCTTCATGTTAAGCCAGGAAAGTATATTTACAACATTTTTAAGGGCACTGTGAGTGGATAGGAATTCCTTTCCATTGTGTGACACCTCAGTAACTTTCGTAACACGTAACTAGTTTTGCTTATGGCTTGATTGTTGCATTGTGAACTAAACTGTTAGTCCAAAAAAATCTTGGATGTTTCGCCATAGTGATCTTCCTTATCTTTTTCAGGCTTTCAAATGTACCCCATGGACCATCTGCAAAATTTTTAGTACAAAACAGTAAGTTCAGATATCTGATCAAGTGTATTTTATTGCTGTCAGTTTTTAAATCTAATTTTCTCCTAACTACCTTGGAAAGAAACATGTTGTACTTGTGTGTAATGTTTCTGTCCATATCAGCTGCAGTTCTTCTGTTTTACTGTTTTAAAATGGGTTGGTTGGAGTCAATTGATTGAACAATGCTTGCACATTACTCTATTTAATATAACCACAGTTCACACACTGGCGGAACTGAAGATGACTGGGAATTGTTTGCGGGGCTCCCGACCGCTTCTATCTTTTGACTCAGTAAGTATAGATTTGCAAGTTACTGGACTGCTTTCCATATCTTACGATCAGCAATAGTGTTGCTTCTTGATGATATCTACAACATATTTTCTCACAGGCTTTTGATCAGGAGCCACATTACGCTTTGCTGAAAGAGCTGTTTATTCAGGTCAGTGTATGGCTGTTTTCACAGATTAATTTTTTCTGTTACAAAACAAGAGTGTTTTTGTTTGACTACTGCATTGCTCAGAAGCGGCATGATCTCAGTGCCCAATGGCATGGTAATGGCAGCAGCTGGGGTCCTCAATTTTTTTCAGGCTTGTTTGTGGTGAACACTAATCTGTCTTTACACATTTTGAACCACCATTCATGTTAATGATGGTGCTGAACTGATAGCACCTGTGGATGGTGAATGAATACTTTTCTGTTCCAAAGAGAGGGAGTAATGGAAAGTTAGCACTAGACTTCATTCAATGTGTGCCTCCTTGCAGCACTGTTCTGATGGGAGAAGATTTTTGAAGTTTTTTAAAATAGGTGTGAGGGAGGGAACTTACTTCCATATGTTTGGGACTTCAGCTCCCATCTGTCTCAACAATTTTATCCAGTGATAAGAAACTTTAGCCAAAACCACCTGGAGGGTTGAAAGCGTACCATTTGGCTTGTACTGTTTCAGTAGAAAACTAAAGCAAAATGAAATGCTTACTGTATACTGGAAGCAACATCTCTGTATATTAGATTAGCCTAGGGCTGTTGTTAAACCTGCATGTTAAATGTAGAAATTTCTGGGGGGGGGGGGGGGGGGAGGAGTTAGCCTTATTAGTTTGTTTCATCATAAAAACAAAATAATTTTGCACTGCCTTCAAGACTAATGAGTTTCATTTGGCAGAATCTTTCAAGGACATAATCAAATGCATTATTATTTTCTGTAGAATCTTGGTTGAATAAAATGTGTTGGTCTTTAAAGTGCCACAAAACTGTTTGTTTTGCATGCTAAACACTGGGCATGTCTTTGCAAAACTTGGTATTTAACTGAACATGACAATAGGAAGATGGAAGGTGGCATCTTTGACTTTAACAAGTCTGAATTCATCTCTGCCTCTACTGTTGTAATTTAGATGTGTGTTGCAGCATTTCCACGCCACTGCTCTGTGGTATAGGCAGGATCCAAAAATAGTCATACTCACTTATACCGTTGTTAGTTCACAAGTAATTTCAGAGGCATACCATGGGAATATGTGGGCTGCGTAATTTCCATCTAGGGATTATTTTAAATCTTTTTACCACCTTCATTTCTCAAAGTTAAATTTTCCCTCTTTCAGATGTTTAGTACTCCACAGTATCATCCCAAAAGCCAGCCGTTTGTAGATCATGTCTTTACATTTTCCATAACAGACAACAGGATTTGGTTTCGGAACTACCAGGTTAGTTATATCATCTTGAACTCCTTTTCTCTGTCACAGACTGGCCGCCTAAGAAGGCATTTTGAGCTGAGGTCACCATTGGCTTAGCAAACCCAAAGATTGGCTTTGCTATAAAAACTAAATGCTGATAATATGGTTGCCAAAGTTAAGCATATGGATGACAAGCACACAGTTTTAGGTCACTCACTTTGGGGGTCTTATTTTAATAGTTTTGCATGTAATATATCATGAAATGATACTTCAGAATCAAATTAACTTTTAAGTATTATTGTTGGTCCTTAAAGTTAAAGAGTGAAAACAAACATGCACAATGGGACATAAGAGTATTTAAGGGGTGAAAGAGAACTTCTTGTCTTAAATCTAGAATAGAGCAGATATTTGTATATATTTGTATCATGACCTATTTCTAAAGATCTAAGAGTTTCATGCAATAATGACAGTTTAAATAAGGGTCGAAACAAGATAGCCTGGTAAAGCCAGCTTGTAGCCAGCTTGGGGGCATGATGTTCAGACATGACATGCCCCCGAGTTGCCCGGAAGACATGCTGGCGATTACACATTGGCCAGCTTCCAGGAAACTTGGGGCATGGCGTTCAGACGCAACTTGCCTCAGAATCAGCAAAAAGCCAGCTTTAGAGGCAAAGGGACAGCTTTTTCGCAGTTGTCTAATTGGGGAATGGGAGAGCCTGTGTAGTGTAGCGGTTTGAGTGTTGGACTGACTGGAGACCAAGGTTCGATTTCCCGCTTGGCCATGAAACCCAGCTGGTTGACCTTGGGCAGGTCACATGCTCTCAGCCTCAGAGGTAGTCAATGGCAAATCTCTGAACAAATCTTGCCATCACCACCACCATTATAAGTTCACCTTAGGGTCACCATAAATAAGAAATGATTTGAAGGCACACAACAACAACAACAACAACAAATTTGCAGATTACCAGTACTTGGATTATTATAACTAAATTATTCCTGTCTATGAAAGGCCACAGCTGGTAGACCAGTCAAAGCTGGACCCTGACACTCTCAGTCACAGAGTCCATCTGGGCTTCCAGTGACAAGAGTACTCCCAAGTGACATACTTCCTCTCTTAGAGGAAGTGCATTACTATTCAGAATACACCACTTACCTAGTCCCCAGATCCAAAAAAAACAGTAATCCATAGATCCTCTATCTTATCAGGATTCAGGGTCAGTTTATTGGTTCTCATCCAGCCCATTACCGTATTTAGGCACTGGTCCACATAGCCTCAGCTGACTCCAGTGACAAGGTGAATTAGTGCTGAGTGTCAGTTATTATTCAAGAACCTCCTTTTCTTATTCATGAATCTACATCCTTCTGTCCACATGGCCATGCTCAATATTTTCAACTTATGCTAAACAAATATGCATTTGTACCTTAACAAGAGAAACCCAAATAAACTTAAGAAAGAAGATGGCCTGCATATTATAAGGGAAGACTCTCTCCACTAATACAGTCCACACATTGTAGCCTCTGGTCTAGTCTGGGTTTCTTGGATCCATTAGTGCTGCTGAGGCTACAAAACAATTAAAACAGCCATCAAAGAGAGCCAAAGGCAGTCTGGCATGAGTATCATGTAAGTTAAGAGACAATTCAGCAGGTATGCACTTGTCCTAGTAAAAGGATATTAAGCATGTAATTTAAATGTATCCAGATATCTAGTATATCTGGAGTATTTAATATAAAATTCTACATGCTCCATCACAGTATGTTAGGATGTTTGCCTTGGAATACACAGTGTTTGTCATTCTGTTGCAGATTATAGAAGAAGATACAGCCCTTGTAGAAATTGGGCCTCGCTTTGTCTTAAACCCTATTAAGATCTTCCAGGGCAGCTTTGGAGGACCAACCCTGTATGAAAATCCTCATTACCAGTCTCCAAATATGGTAAGACCTGTCTGACTGAATAATAGCTTACAGTCTAACCTGGCTAACACATGTGGTTGTGGATACAATACTCCTAACATAGATTGTAAGCCTGAGGGCAGGGAACTGTCTATTATGTTGTAAACCGCTCGGATTCCCAGTGACTGGGCGGTATATAAATAAAACCTATTATTATTATTATTATTATTAACATAAGGACAGAGAAAGTGGCCCATAGTCTATATGTGATCCCAGGGAGGCCATTTAGTGCTCCCCTAGGCCCTTGTCCACCTAAACCACTGGCAATCAGCTGTTTTCCAGTCAATTCCCTAAACCAGAAGTGGTGCGCCATTACTTCTGGTCAAGCTGGGAGTAGGTGTACAGCCCATAATGATGGACTGGGGAAACTGACCCCACCTTCTCTGCAATTATATACCCCTTTTTTATTCATTCATTCAGAGTATTTATATCCCCTCATAGTGGCTTACAAATATTTAATTAGACGGTTCCCTGCTCTCAGGCTTATAATCTAAAAAAGACATGACACAAAAGGAGAAGGGAATGGCAGTGGAGAAGGGGATCAGGCCCAGCAGATACTACTGGTTCTTCACTCTCTCCAAGGCCAGAGCGATAACAGTTGGAATAGAGGGAGGGGGCCCTTTATTTGTCTCTGCTGTACTGACTAAACTCTCATCAGACGTCCCTATTAATTGCAATATTGGGTTGTCACTAGAGGGCTGCTGCTTTATCTGTATTAGTCACACTAATACCTATTTGGGGGTTCTTGGGCTACACATTTATTTTATATTCTCTGGATGGCACACAGGAGCAATCCACTTACCTATGAGTTATTGCTGTGTGCTGGCTGACAGTAAATCTTAAATACATGGATCACTTCTCCACCCCCAAGCAGTATGTCACTGGTCTGAATGTCTTTCTCGCTTATCCTATCCATTGTTTGCCTTCTGTAGCAGACTGCTATAGAAACATACCTGTGTTATGTAACTCATTTGTAGATAATATAAGTTGCAAAGCTACAATTATTTATATAATTAAATTGGCTGATGTCTACACGGTAAAATCTCTAATGGTTGAACTGATGCAGCTGTGCAGAATAGTACAGAATGAGTATCCCTTATACCAAATGCTTGGGACGAGATGTTTTGAATTTTTTTTCAATTTTAGAATATCTGTATTTGCATATACTAATTGCAATATTGGACTGGCAGCAGAGGGCTGTTGCTTCATCTGCATTAGTCACACTAATAGCTGTTCAGGGGTTCTTTGGGCTACAAAGCTGCAGAAGGGGCCAGTGTGGCATAGTGGTTTGAGTGTTGAACTACAACTCTGGAGGCAAGGGTTCAAATCCCAGCTTGGCAGTCTAAACCCACTGGTGACTTTGGGCAAGTCAGACTCTCTCAGCCTCAGAGGATGGCAGTGGCAAACCCCCTCTGAAGAAACTTGCCAAGAAAACCCCATGACAGGTTTAACTTATAGTCGCCAAAAGTCAGAAATGGCTTGAAGGCACACAGTAACAACAAGGCTGGAGAGAGATGACAGTCTGAAATGGTGGGAATTGAAGTTTAGTGCTTGGCCTAAATCCACACCTCCCACCATTTCACAGATCCTTGCCTCTCTCCAGCTGTGTGTCTCTTCAACCTTGCAGATATAGTGCAATTATGTACCTCATTTTTTTTTTTGGATTTTGGAATATTTCAGATTTTGGAATTCCAGATATTTACTCAACCTATACATGCTTTGTTGGCAGTCCCAGTTTCAATCTGTGGCACATCCAAGACTGGGAATGTTCCCAAAAAAGCTGCTGCAAGTCACTGTATACAGCTCAGAGCTAGATGGAGTGGCAAACTTGATCTAGGCAGATTGAGCCTGACTCTTAACTTGGAGCATGGATCTGTATATTTAGGTATGTTAACTAATTTATTAACTAAGTTTATTTTCTGGTTTCAGCACCGGCGGGCAATAAGATTGGCTACAGCTGCAAAATTCAGAGAGAAGCAACAAATGAAAGAGCTACAGAAGCTAAATAAAAAGGAAGAGAAGGTACTTATTCCTGAAGATCCAACAGAACACGTTTTTGAAATTCCAGGTGAAGAAAAGCCAGTAACAATAGAACTAGTGAAGCCAGAGCCAAAAATTAGCTTGAAAAAGAAGAAGAAACTTCACCAGCGAGCAAGGAAGTTGAAGAAGAAACTTGGTGGAATTGGAGCATAGAATAAGAATGGTGGGGGAATTATTAATTGGGACTTTATAATGTGGACATTTAATCATTTTTATTACACTTTTTTTGGTAATTTGTCTATCATTGTAAAAACTGCTCCAGCTAAAGGCTGGTCTTGTAATATCTTGTGAAGTAACATTTCCTGGCAGTGCTTTTTATTAAATGTGTTAACATGGCTTCTAAAATGCTTATTGGCTTGAAAAAAAAAGGAGCATAGCTTTGGAGAAGATACAGTAGAAGTATCTCTGCGTTCAGCAAGAACAGCCCATTCACTGATCCAGGCTCTGGAAGAAATAGCGACCACCGTGTATCAACAGAATATTGAAAATTGAAATGAGATCAACTATGTCCAGCTTCCACAATTGGGAAAACTGAAAACAAAATTGAACTCTCCATGTGTTTTGTTGTGAAGCATTGATATACTACAAATACAGGGGGAACTTTGCATTTCCTTTATCCATACATGCTTTGGGGAAAAACAAGCAGTAGAGTAGGTAAACGTTCCTTCTATGCTTTCCTGACTGTCTGGGCTTTCAGTCTGCTGTGAGCCTTAATGTTGTGTCATATAGGCTAAAGATGTATATGTGGAGATACTCTGGTGTTATACAGGCTCCCACATGCCCTGTATGCTGTGCTAATAGTCTATCAGTGAGGCAGCTCTTTATTTTCTCCAGAAGTGCTAAGATTGCGCATACATGTGTTCAAAACAAGGTTCTGCAGCACAAAAAAAGTGAACTCTGCAACCTGACTCAATTAACTTTTCCTGTTTTTGAGTGATTTTCTTCTTTTCCACTCACTGATACAACAGTGATACAACAACTCTAGCAAAGTACAGACACAACTCCTCACAACCTCAGTCAATGGAAAGGAATGCTGGGAGATGCAATTCATCATTTGGAAGGCTGCACAATTCCCACCCCTGAACTATACACATTTGTAAGCATAGAGGTGGCTCTTTCTGCATGGACTAATTTCTTCAGTGTGCTCAGTTGCATCAGTGTTACACACACAGTTCATCTCTCCATTTAGAATTACTGCATTTAATGTGGTACAGAGTTGGCTGGTTTAAACCAGGTTGTTTTAAAAACCACTATTTTAATTTTTTAAAGTCTGGCTGCTACTGATATTTTTCAGCCCTCTTATTAGAGCAGCAGTGACTTTGAATTTTAATATTTTAAACAGTTTATTGGCATAGTTTTTTGTGAGGTTTTGGGGCCATATGGCTGTGTTCCAGAAGAGTTTATTAATGACGTTTCATCAGCAGCTGTGGCTGGCATCTTCAGAGAAAGCTAGCATAGAAGAGAGGGATGTATATACTGTACATATCATTAATTAGACACCCTGAGGCCTTGCCGTTCAAGAACAGAACAATACACAGAGTAATATGTAAATCGCTAACAACTGTGAATATGCCCCACTTTCTTCCATACCCGATTCTCTGGAGATGCCAGCCACAGCTGATGGCAAAACGCCAGGAATGAACTCTTCCGGAACATGGCCACATAGCCCCAAAACCCCACAAATAAACTATGGATGGATGCCTGTCCTCCCACCCTGAGGCCTTGCCATCAACAATACAGTTGGCCCTTCTTATACATGGATTTTTTATACACGGATTTAAGCATACACGGTTTGAAAATGTTCCAAAAAAGTATAAATTTACCTTGATGTTCCATTTTTTATTAGGGACACCATTTTGCTATGTCATTATACTTAATGGGACTTGAGCATACATGGATTTTGTTATACACGGGGGATCTTGGAACCAAACCCCAGCGTATAACAAGGATCCACTGTACACAGATTAACATGGCAATCACACCTCCCTACCCAGGGTCACACAGTGTGTGTGTGTGTGTGTATATATATATATACACACACACACACACACACCCTACTTTCTTCCATTGCAGCATTCCCTGATGATGCAAAGCTACGGCTGAAGCTTTTCGGAGCTGAAGTCCAAAATCTCTTAAGGGGGCACAATCACTGCCCCAAATATCTGGATGGCCATCTGTCAGGTATGCTTTGAGAGTTCCTGCATGGCAGCATGGAGTTGGACTGGAATTCAGTGATCCCCAAACTGCCTTTTAAGGGCTTTTGGACTTCAGCTCCCAGAATCCCAGGCTATTGGGCAGCATGGCTGGGGCTCCTCTTTAAAGGGCAGACTTTGGGGGAGTCACTGGAGTGGCTGGCGCTTGGGGTCTCTCCCAACTCTAGGATCCTATGAGCCTCTGTTGTGGGATGACGAGGTCATGGGATCCCGCCCCGGGTGACCTCATCCCCAGTGACGTCACTGCCTCTGTGCCCGCCCTGGAACGTTGAGCTCCCTCTTGGAACGCTCGGCTCCCGGCGTTCCATCCCAACAAAGGACCCCCCGCGCTGCTCCGGAACCTTCGCGCCCCGACGTTCCAAGAGTCCCTCCTTCCTTCCCAATGAGGAGGAGGCGCCTCTCCCGGATCCCCCCGGGCTCCGCTCCGCCCTATGGCTCCTCCTCCGCCCCTTCCGGCCCCTCCCCTCCTCCCTCTCTCGCCGGCTGGAGCCCCAGGCAGGCGGATGCCGCCCCGGCAGCGCCCCGGCCCCCTTCTCCCTTCCTTGCTTCCCCGGTGGCGGTGAGGTCCCGGGGCTCCTCCCAGGATGAAGTGCCACTACGAAGTGCTGGGGGTGAAGCGAGACGCCTCCGAGGAGGAGCTGAAGAGAGCCCACCGGAGGCTGGCCCTGCGCTGGCACCCAGGTAAGGAAGGCTGGGTTGGCAGAGCCCCCCGGTGCAGCCCCTTCCTCTGCCTTCAGGAACTCCCCCTCAGGGCGGCCCCGGCCTCTCGGGAATTCAAGCCTCCCCCCCCTCCTTGCAGCCATCTGGCCCCAAGGAACTGTGGCAGACTTGAAGGGCTCTGTAGGGCTCTGTAGGAAGAGGGGGTTCTCCCGAGGTCTCTCTGTCATCCATGCGCCGGAAGGTTGAGAATGAATCACCTTAATAAGGCCGTAATGACAGCAGCTGGGAGCAAAGTATGTGTTGCGATTTCATGACAAAGAGCTTTGTTCCTTATCTGCTGGTGCAATCCTATGCATGCCTACTCCCAAGTAAGCCCTATTGTGTTCAGTAGAGTTTGCTCCCAGGTAATTGGCTAACAGTGTGCTCTGGTGGATTGAGCCTTGAACTACAACCCTGGAGACCAGGGTCCAATTCCTGGCTCAGCCATGAAACCCACTGGGTGACCTTGGGCAAGTCACACTTTCTCAGCCTCAGAAGAAGTCAGGGGCCAACCTCCTCTAAACAAATTTCCCCAAGAAAACCCCATGATCTGTTGGCCTTCTTAGGGTCACTGTAGGTTGGAAGCAACTTGAGTAACAGTAACGGGGGAGAGCAGACTGCATGCTGTCCCTGCAACCCCATTTTTTGCCCTTTGAAGCTCCCTGCCAGTTCTCCATAGCCCCCAGCCCCCCATGTAAAAAATGGGCTGCAACTTTTGCCCCAGATTTCATAGAAAAATGTGGAAACACATTAAAGTCCTCTCCCTGCCCCCTCAAGCACCCCAGAATATTTGTTTATATTCTGCATGCTACACTGTTAAGGGTTGCATGACAGCCTGTGACATGTTGTTGTTGTTGTTGTTGTCGTGTGCCTTCAAGTCATTTCTGAATTACGGAAACCCTAAAGTGAGCCCATCACAGGTTTTTCTTGTGCAAGGAAGGATTTCCCTGTGCAATCCTTCTCAAAACAGCAACAGGAGATAGCAGAACATCACATCCTGCTGCCATTTTGAGAGAGACTTCAGAAGAGGTATTGAGGCTTGCTGTGGAGATATGTCGTGGAATATTGGCCCCTGGTACCCATACTATTGCCTGCTACTTTGTTAGGATGAATAGGATTTACTCTCTAATAAATAAAATTGGGAACTTCATGTTTCTCATTGGAAATATATATCGATCATGTATGAAGAGGTTAGTTTATCAGTTTTAGACTCAAGTTGTTTTTTAAAGTATATATGCTGATCTCAGATTCCTTCTGTGACAATGAAGCTCTTGTGGTGGAATTAAATTGCATCTTGCCATTTGTGTCTTTGCAGACAAGAACCTAGAAAATGCAGAAGAAGCAGCAGAGCAGTTCAAGCTGATCCAGGCGGCATATGATGTGTTAAGTGATCCTCAAGAAAGAGCATGGTAAATCGTGCTGTAGCTCAATAAAGTTGTAGTTGGTCAAACCTGATGCCTTGTATCTCTATTTAAAGACAAAACCCAGTGAAATAATCACTGAGACCCTCTATGGTGTAGTGCTTAGAAATTTGGATTGGGATTTGGGAGGTCCATTTCTGGTCCTTGCTGAGACACGAAAATATAACTTTTTCAAATTCAGAAAGCAAGCATACAATAAATAACTTAGATTGTATGCAGATGTAAAGAGCAACGGATGCAGGCTTTTGTATTTTTGTACAGGTTGAGTCTCCCTTATCCAGAATTCTGAAATTCAAAATATTCCCAAAACCAAAATATTTTTCATGGGTGAAATGGAGATACTGACACCTTTGCTTTCTGTAGGTTGAACCTATACTCAGGTGAATCCACTGCTTTCTTGAACCTAAAGTCTAAACCACTAAAGGGAATTACCTCCTTGTGAGGTGGATTAGGGTGAGAGAGAGCTATTTAGTAATTTTACTTTATTTTTATTTGAAAAGAATTAATGGCTGATGGTAAGAGAAACAAATGTTGTCAGTAAGACTCAGTATCTCCGAAAGGTTAATAATGAATAGGTAGTTTCTGATGTTTCTTTTTATCAGTTATAATAAAAAGCATCAAAAGAAGTAAATCTTTCATTCTGCACAAAGGTTTCCTGGTCTCAGATGTGATTTTTAAAAATGTTTTCCTATTTAGGTATGACAATCACCGAGAAGCTCTGCTGAAAGGAGGAGTGGATGGAGAGTATCAAGATGACAGTCTGGATCTACTCCGCTACTTCACTGCTACTTGTTACTCTGGCTTTGGAGATGATGAGAAGGTAGTGCGAAGATGCAGTCTGTCATTCTCCCAAAAAGATAATTTCTGTTGTGTTTGTGATAGAGTTAGCAAGGAGAGGGCCACCTCCCCTGCCAAATAATCTAGAACAGGCCCACCAATAGTGACCTGCTACATTTACATCAGCCAGAGACCCAATGTGGGCCACATCTTGCCACCAAATTTCAATGGCAACTAGGCAAAGCCTGTTTAAAGAAAGTATTTTGCTTGCTTTGAATTGTAAATAAGACATTTAAAGCAAGGAATGTGCTTCCTTTGAATGGAATTTTCCAGTTTGCTTCTAAAATTTGACAATGCAGCTTGTGGGGAGCACCATGTTTAGAGGGGCACAAAAATTGCTTCATGGCTGAATACATCTTAGAGATTGCGTGTGACCCATCTGATTTAGTTTCTCTCCTCCAAGGTTTGTGGTTTTCCCCATATCGATAATGAAAAATACTGTGGGGAACATCTGTATCTATGGAGGCTGCTGAGTGATCTGGACCTATGAGATTTTTGAGAGATCTATGAGGAGAGCATCTTTGGTTGTAGAAGTTACTGTTTGTCTTGACTCCAATATGAGCTTCACAACCCTAGTGGTAAAGGTAAACAGATAGGCCTGTCTGTATTGTATCCGTAAGTGAAAAGCAGAAAACAGTGAAGAGACAATGCTTTGAGATGGTCAACTGTTTATTCAGCCTATTAAAAAAATCCAGTGTGTTTCAGCTGCAATGAGAAAAGGCCTTCTTCAGATATCACTGGAGGAGTGTTTGAGTGTGGGGGAACCTCCCATTCAGCGTTTGGACTGCAATCCCCACAACCCCCATTTGTCATGATGGCTGGGTCTCAGAAGAGGTGTAGTCCAAACATATCTGGAGAGGACCTGCTCTACCCTTGCCTAGTTTAATCAATGCATCCCATCATTTGATTTGCATTATTAAGCCATTAAGAGAGAGAATCCTAGAGTTGGAAGAGACCTCAAGGGGCATCCAGTCCAACCCCCTGCTATGCAAAAAGACACATTCAAAGCACCCCTCTTCTGCACACATGCACTTCTTCACTGTGTTTTTCTGTAGTGATCCCTCCCACAATACATTTCTTAATGTTTCACAAAAAGTGGAGCAGGAAGAAGCTTTTAAAAAACATATGTGTTAAAGGTAAAAAGGTAAAGGTAGTCCCTTGACATGAATGTCTAGTTGTGACTGACTGTAGGGGGTGGTGCTCATCTCCATTACTAAGCCGAAGAGCCAACATTGTCTGAAGACAACCCCGGTGGTCATGTGGCCAGCATGACTGCACCGAACGCTGTTACCTTCCCACCAAAGTGGTACCTATTTATCTACTTGTATTTGCATACTTTTGAACCGCTAGGTTGGCAGAAGCTGGGACTAGTGACGGGAGGTCACCCCATCATGCAGCACTCGGGCCTCAAACTGCCAATCTTCTGATCTTCCAATTGTCAGAATTGGTATCTTAACCACGAAGCCACCTCTTTAATGTGCATTAGCATCTCCCCAAAAGAAAATATAATGCGTGGCATAGAAGAAAACAGCTGTTTTATACAGGATTCTGCTTGTCTTTGTTTTGGTAGAGGAGAGGCAACACGTTTTGTCAAAATGGGCCCACAGGTCTTTTTAAGGATGGAAGGGGAAAATGCAAGGGCTGGATAATCTTGTTTCCCTAACAAGGCAATCTTTACTTGGCTCCTGGTTGTCTTTCCTTTGACAGGTTAAATAAAAGCTTTTCATTCCAACTGGCTTTTGAAACAGAAAGTTTTAAAAGAATGAACATGGGATTACTGTATGGTTTTCACTGTATTATTTCTGTAGAATAGATACAGGAATGCTGTATTGTTCAGTAATAGCTCTTTATCTTTTTTAAAATTGCATTTTATTCTTTTAACTGGAGGTTTGAACTGTTAATACTGTGAATAATTTAATTCTATTTTAATGTTCACTTTTATATGTTTTTAATTTGTATTGCTCTTTTAAATTGTGAGTTGTTTTGAGTGTCAATTTGTGGGGGGGGGGAGCAGAATGCAAATAAAAATGAAAATAACAGTAATTGTATTAGTAGTAGTAGTAGTAGTAGCAGTAATACCATAGAATAGGGTTGGGGAACCTGAGCATCCTGATCTTTCTGCACGGTGTCAATGTGTTCTTTGCCAATTGATAAGCACCAGGCAAGTGGCTTGTTCGAAGCCTCATGTGATCTGTCAAAAACCCAGGAGCACTTGTAAGTCTTCTAGGGACCCTTCACAATGTCAGCAAAATGGAATCTTCCTTTTTTAAATTTTTCCTGGAATAATTATATTATTTCTTTCAGGGTTTTTACACAGTTTATCGTCATGTCTTTGAAATGATTGCAAAGGAAGAAAAGGAATCCATACTGGAGGATGACATGGAAGAGTTTCCAAATTTTGGAGACTCTCAGAGTGACTATGATACAGTAAGTAAACCAAAGGATTAACAGGTTAGTTTTCAAGAATTCAGGAAAAAACTTGCCATTGAGAGATCCTGACTTGCTCAGGGACATCCATTGGGTTTCTATGGCTAAACAGTGGACTCGAACCCTGGTCTCCTGGAGTAATAGTCTGATGCTTAAAACTACACCATACTTGTTCTTTAGCCAATGTGTACTATATGGAACAGCTCCTCATATATAAATATATAAAAATAGTTTCCATTTTGCCATGGCCGCCTTCTGCTTTTCCCTAAAAGTCGATACTCACTTCCATGTTCTCTCTTTACCCTTCCAATTAGATAGTCCATTGTTTCTATGCATACTGGCAGAGTTTCTGCACTCGGAAGAATTTTGCATGGAAAGAAGAGTATGATACCCGACAGGCATCAAACCGTTGGGAGAAACGAGCAATGGAAAAAGAAAACAAGAAAACCCGTGACAAAGCAAGAAAGGAGCGGAACGAACTGGTTCGCGAGTTGGTGGCCTTTATCAGGAAAAGGGACAAGCGGGTGCAGGCCCACAGGAAGCTCCTGGAGGAACAAAACGCCGAGAAAGCAAGGAAAGCAGAGGAACTCCGGAGGCAGCAGAAACTGAAACAAGCCAAGTATGAAAAATTGAGTTTGAGTCTGCCACTTGAGAGTTACTGTGATTGTCTAATTATGCTCTTCTTTGTCTTCACTAATAACTGCATTGATGTAAACCATTGTATGTGCATTCAGCTGCAAAGGTACAGCTCATGCTCTAATGGCCATGTAGAGTTCTTCCATATGTTGGAATGGATGTCCTTTGGCAAACGACTTAGGGAGCTCGGTATGTTTATCCTGGAGTAGACAAGGTTAAGAGGTGATATGATAACCCTGTTTAAATATTTAAAAGGATGTCATGTTGAGGATAGAGCAAACTTGTTTTCTGCTGCTGCAGAGAATAGGACCCAGAGCAATGGATTCAAACTAGAGGAAAAGAGATTCCACCTCAACATTAGGAATAACCTCCTGATAGTAAGATCTGTTTGACAGCGGAAGACACTCCCTTGGAGGATGTTGGAATCTCCTTCTTTGGAGGTTTTTAAGCAGAGGCTGGATGACCATTTGTTAGGGCTGTTTGATTATGAGTCCCTGCATGGCAGGGGGGTTGGAATGGATGGCCCTTGTGATCTCTTCCACCTCTGCGATTCCATGAATGACCTGCCATGGAAACAGCTGTTGCTGTTGTTCTGCTGATGGACCATACTTTTTCTTTCTGTAATACAGTATAGCAGCTAACAGTGCTGCCCCTGGCATTATGGAGTGTGAAGTGGCTGCCTGAGATGGCAAATGCTGGGCATAAGGCAGAAGGACGACTGAAGTGCTGGAAGACAGACCTATATGGGCTGTGCAGCCTCTTCTCCTTGTGGTGACTCATCTTGGAGCATGCCGCCCCATCACCACTGCTGATATAAGGATTGACTGCCAAACATGTTTGGCTTTTGTATCCAAATTGGGGGATGTCTTGTTTTTGAATTCTCTTGGCAGCTCAGGAAATCTTTCTCAGTGGAACAACCTTCTAGACATGAGAGTAATGCACTTATAAAGATTTGGTAACCAGTGGGAAAGTAATAAGTACTCTGTGCATTTATAATCTTGGTAGTTCTGAGCATTTTTTAAAAATTGCAGTAAGCACAAACAAAGGGTTTTGTGCATTCAAGGCAATTGGGAGAATAATATATTGGGATATATCTATCCATGTTTTCTGGCATCTGCCACCTTTGGACAAGGGTGGCAGATGCCAGAAAACATGGGTAGATGTATCCCAATATATTACTCTTCCAATTGCCCTGGATGCTCAAAGCCCTGTACAAAATTCTGTACACATCTCAAATATATCTTTACCTGTGGCTCCTAGTATGCTTTTGGAATGGAATCTTCATTGTTCAAATAGTTGTTTGCCCCAGTGTCCATTAAAACAGTTCTCTCAACTTTTCATACCTATTACTCTGTCAAATAATCTAGGCCCAACAAGAAAAAAAACCCACAATTTTTCCTAAGAAAGATACATTTACAGGAATTCACTCTATATTTTACAGGCGTTCTGTTATTATAGTTGTCATTTATGCAAATTTCAAGTGCAATACAGATCTACTAGTGGTGTGGGAGTAAATACAAACAAGCAAAACTAATAATTCCATCAGTATAGGTTGAGTCTTTTTTATCTGAAATACTTGCAACTAGAAATATTTTGGATATTGGATTTTTTGGATTTTGAAATATTTGCATATACATAATAAGATACCTTGGAGATGGTGTCAAGTCCACACTATTTGGCAGACCGTTTCTCCTGGTATGAACCGGCCCACTCTGGGATCCTCTGGCGAAGCCCTTCTCTCCGTTCCGACACCATCACAAACACGGTTGGTGTGAACGCGAGAGAGGGCTTTCTCGGTGGCTGCCCCTAGACTCTGGAACTGCCTTCAGAATGGCTCCCTCCTTGATGGCCTTCCGCTGGTAGGTGAAAGCCTACCTATTCATGCAGGCATTTAAAGAATTGCTATAAGGACAGGCTGGGATGTTGGACCATCTTAAAAAATTGATACAGTTTTTTCTCAGTATATAGTTTTATCTTTTTAAAATATGTTTTATTCTTTTAATAACTATCTATTTTAATATTGTAATAATTTAATACTTTTTAATGTACTTTTTAATTTAATTTAATTTTTTATTTTTTATTGTACTGTTTTTATTAAAATAATAATTATAATAATAATTGGAGATGGGACACAAGTCTAAACATGAAATTCATTTATGTTTCATATATATCTTATACACATAGCCTGAAGTTATTTTATACATATTTTTAAAATAATTTTGTGTATGAAATCAAGTTTGGGTTCACTGAACCCAAGCACAGGTCATCCATGTGGACAATTTTGGATTTTGGAATTCTGAATAAGGGATACTCAACCTGTAGGGGAAAATTGTAATGAATGTTATTGATCATAGCTTTTACTTCTAAGGTAACAGTAAAACACCAAGAATATAAATTAAAATATCCAATAGGATTATTGGGGGAAATTGCTTTTGCTTTCTAAAACAACTATACCACAGCTAAAACCATTTCAGTGACCCACTGCTGTACCTATACCACTGTATTAAAACAGGGAGGTCGGCAGCTGAGTTTTTAGAAATAAGAGGAGATATGATCAAACTTCTCTGATTTGTGCCTCTTTGGACTACTTCCTCTAGGTGCAAGTGCAGAGAGTCCCTGCTTGCACCAAAATGTCATGTAAAGGCTAAGGTAAAGCTCTTCTCCCTTATGTCACATTTTCCATTTGGAGGGATATATCACTATATGCAGCTCATCAATTTTGCCTCACCTCTAATCTGCAGAGTTCAAGTACATTTTTACCACTTTGTAAGAATATTTGACAGCAACTAGTTTCCAAAAATTCAGCCTTCTCCCTTGCTCTTTCCTTTTATTTTTAAGACTGGCCGAGCAGTATAAAGAACAGAGCTGGATTAGCATGTCAGAACTGGAGCGAGAGCTGCAGCAGATGGAAGCACAGTACGAAAAGGAATTTGGTGATGGGTCCAATGACGAAGAGGAAAAAGAGGAATTAGACTGTAAAGAAAAGCAGGATGGTAAGGGTGAACTTACAGGTGACAGCTCACATGGGAGAAGTGTAAATTCTCTTTGGTAAAGTGACTTGTTGGGTTACTTTAGCTTTCTTCATTAATTGCTAGACTAAAGGTGCAGGTTCTATAAATGGATGAATATATTTATTTGAAAAATCTGTACCCTGTTGAGACACAAATAGTTCCTGAGATAACTTGATGTATATAACAAATGCTGCCAAAAATGTTTCAGTTTGAAATACCTCTGTTCACTCTTTCATTGCTCTTTTACAGTACTCCATTCTGTTCTCCCTTCTATTAAGTTTTCTGTCCCTTCCTCCTCATCTCAGACAGTGTTCTGTGATCACATGCTAACACCTCTGAAGATCTTCAAAAGAGGGCATTCTCACATACCTACCATTGGAGAGTATCAGATGGGGGCGGGATAGGGACAGGATCACTCTCTTTTCCTTATCCCAGTCGTGCAAAAGCATTTCATAGATGTCGCTTTTATCCTGTCATCCTGTCACTGAAGTGGAAACTCCCATTAATGCAAAAGCACAGGATGATTCCACTTCAATGTCAGGACAATGACTGGATAAGTGTGATGTCGTATGAAAATCTTTCACATGATTGCAGTCAATTGCACTTCAGTGATGGGACACTGACAGGATAAACGTGACATCATATGAAAATCTTTTTGCTATCTTGTCATAAGGATGGGAAATGGACAGGACAAGGATGTCCTTTCCCCCGTCTGATCATCTCTAGTGTCAGAGATCTGATTGATTTGGGCATGTGAGAGGGCCTTTTTGGTGGTTGCTTCCAGGCTGTGGAATTCTTAGCCATAGGAGGCGAGCCTGGACTCCTCTCTGCTCTCCTTTGGTAGCAGATAAAGTTCTTTTTTATTTAAACAGGGATTTGTATTATTTAAGAAACTGTGAAATAAATTTGGCTCCATTCATACCAGTCAAATAATCTCATGGATGCTGAACTAGTGGTATATTCCTAATCAGACTTGAAGAAATTACTTTTCCAAGTTTTGCTCCTAATAGAGTCACATAAAGAGAATTGCAGTAATTCAGCATTGTTTAATTCAAGGTAATGTTTCATGGATTGTAAACTAACAATGTAACCCTAGATATGACCACTCAGTAGTAAGCACCATTGATTGGGGTGGGCCATAGTTCTAAGAACAGATAATTTGCAGTAAGACCTATCACCATTATGCAATAGGATTCAAGTAAACCAGCCTAAGATTAAGCAAAAAAAAAGTATTTAATAAGTATAATCTGAGCCTTCTCCATTTAAAACTATTTTTCTCCAGATAAATTAAGTGAAGAAGGTGATGATGCTGATTTCTATGATGACCTCTATTGCCCCGCTTGTGATAAATCCTTTAAGACTGAGAAAGCGTAAGTATTTTTCCTGCTTGGATTCTAAAGAAAATGTTATCCAGTAGCTACTTTGCCCACCATCTTGTATGCACTCATTTCAGTACCAGTCCTCTTGGTTTCCAAAGGGCTTCTTCCTAAGTGAGTAGCCTACAATAACAGATGTCAATAATAAAGAAAATGTTGTATAAGTGAGCAGCCTACAAGGCTCTTTTATTCTATGAAGTACAGTATCCTGTATCTTGGTGGTACTAAATAAATAAATGCAAGGTGTCAGCTTACCTTTCAGAAAATGCAACAGTAAGTGTATTGCTTGTCTGCTCACTCTTAGTTAATTTCTGCCTACCAACTTTGTGCAGCATGAAGAACCATGAAAAGTCCAAGAAACACCGAGAGATGGTTGCCTTGTTACGGCAGCAGCTGGAGGAAGAAGAGGAAGAGTTTGCTCTTGGTACAATTGATGAGAATGGACTGGATAGCAAAGAGGAAGAGGAGACAGAAGAAATGCCCAAACAAAAGTATTTATTACAATATGGAAAAAACAAACGAGAGCTTGGAAAAGCTAGAATTTTTTTTTAGATGACAGCTTTGAGATTTTCCCCATAAAGCATGTTCAGTTGTTTTCCAAAAAATGGGAGAAGCTTATAATGCAGTATGACCATGGATCTAGTTACTCTGTTGAGTGTGCAAACCATGCCCCTTTTCAGGATACAGTTCACACTGTGTCAGGATACATATGGTAGACAGAGTAACATATGCAGTACATTCCTTTGTAGATACTCATGATATTGGAAGGGCAGGTGAAGATCTGTAATGGGTGGAGAAGTAATTTCAGGGCAGCATCCTTTCCCAGAAAACTCCTGGGGGCTGGAGATGTTCATCATGGCTTCTACCTGGATTCCCATCCCCTTCCTTCGTGCAAAACCAGATCCCTGCTCTTGCTTGAGATCAGTGATGAAAGAGAAGAGGTGGTAGACCAGAAAGGCAACTTCTCTGGACTGTGCTTGGCCCATGAGAGGTTCCAGGTCCCTTGTCTATAGATATACAGTGGACATACATTAGAAAGCTGCACCTGATGCTGCCTGGTTATCTGTGGTTGTAAATGTGTGTCTCATCACTTATTTGTTCTTTACTTATAAGGAGCCTTGGTGGTGCTGTGGTTAAATGCTGATACTGCAGCCACAGTGTTGTGAGTTTGATCCTAGAGAGCTCCAAGTTGACTCACCCTTCCATCCTTTCGTAAATTGGTAAAATGAGTACCCAGCTTGTTAGGGACAATTGGGTTACACACTGTAAACTGCTTAGGTGGTGCTAGTTCACTGATAAAGGGTTTAGAAATGTACTTGCTGTTGCTATATTGTTGTGGCCACTACGGTACCTGCAGGTACAAAAGAGCAAATGTATGTGAAATAAGCATTTCTTATGATTTTTTTTCCCTACATTTCTTATAACAGTTTGACTCATACATGGCTCAGTGCTAATGGAACCCTAGGATTTGCAGTTTTGTGAGATACTCAGCCTTCTCTGTCAGAAAATTCTGGTATTACAACAGACTACAAATCCCAGGATCCCATAGCATCAAGCCATAGCCGTTAAAGCAGTGTCAAACTGCATTGTTTCTGCAGTGCAGATGCAGCCATAAGTTTAAATACGTTTTGGTGTTTTTAACTGTTTTACATCATTCTTTAAAAAAAATTCTTTTTAACTTTTGTAAACTAATGCTTTAGCTTAATCTTTTTAAAATTATTGTAAGCTGACTTACAATAAGTCAGAAAGGCAGGATATAAATTCAATAAATAAACGTTAAGTTCTAATACGGCTTAATACTTTCAAAGTAAACACTTTAGAATCAGTGGTATGGAAATCTTAACCCCATTTCTTTTTGTCCTTACAGACTCTCAAAGAAACAAAAAAAGAAACAAAAATCAACGGTGGTAAGTTTTTATGAGAAATGGAATCATTTGCATGGTTTTGTTTTCTAATTCATTGTTTCTTAAGGTAGCTGATATGGGCAAACCAGCATGACCTTTCCCTGATGTGACAGGGACCAGTACCATATTTCTGCCCATTGGCTACAGTCGTTTCTTTCTTCTCTGAAAATTCTCCAGGGATCATCATTGATGGCCCCTGGGTCAATACCAACCCATTGACCACCACTATGAGTAGCCTTCTGTAGAGCAGTGGCTGCATCCACTCTAAAATGATAGTTCTATTTCAACTTAGTGCTGGGTGTCAAGGTGTTTCCTAGTTGCAAGTCACATTTGCACTTAGCAATGGGGAAACAGCTACTTAGCTAAGATTGGGAGCAGAGTTGTCTTTCAGTTCTGGGAAAATTCCAGAATTTACTTGAAGGTCCAGTACAGTCTGGTCAGGCTGAGACTGCCTTCCAGTACTGCAGGGGTGTTTTAGTCCTTGGCCAAATTGCAGACAGTAAAAGAATGAAAGGAGACAGAGTCCTATGTGCTCTGTGATGATCCAAAACCTTTTATTTTTTAAAAAGCTCAACACATTTCGGCCTTAGGACCAATTGACTTTCTTCAGGGGCTATTATAAAATAAACAAAAACACATTTACTGTTATTGTGGTATTGGCTTTTTAAGAAATAAAAAGTTTTGGACCATCAGAGAGCATGTGGAACTCTGTCTCCTTTCATTCTTGTGTCGTGCATATGTGCTTTCCAGTTTTTGTTCTGTTCCAAATTGTAGACAAGCCATAGACCCCCAAGGGTAAAAAAAAAAAACACACACACATTCCCTCTGGGCCATTTTGTCTCCCAGGTCATTTTAGGGCCAGGGGAGGCTTTTTTTAAAACAGGAGATAATGAGGAAGTTATTTCCTGTTGCTAAAAAGCCTCTCTTGGCCAAAAATGGTCAGGGTTAGGGACCCTAGCTTCCCAAGCTTCTCTGATACAAATGACTGCTAAACTAGTTTAATTCAATAGTGTAGCCACGTCTCTGGCTCACTAGAGGGGAATCTCTGGCCTGCGAAGAGTTTGATCTGCTTACACACGTTAAGAGTAGACCCATTGAATTAAATGGGACTTAAGTTAGTCATGGCAAATGCCAAGCCATTGATTTCAACAGGAATGCTCTGTGCTAAGACTAGCGCCAGCCCCAATTGTCGTTGCTTTTTTGACGTCAAAGAATGTGAGCAATGTCTAGTATTATATGAGCAGACTTACATTTGCGCAGTGGGATTCCCCTCATCTGGCATCATCTTGGTCTGGTGAGAGCCCCTTCCCACATCCACCAAAGCAGAGGACAAAGTACAAAAAGGTGCAGATGAAAGGGTTCTGTTCCCTTGATAAGTATGTTTTTCTGGCAGATGGGTGCCATTTTAATTCATTCTTTGTACTTATGCCCAAATAAATTGGAGTAGCATCATTCTAGATCTTGCAAGTTGACTTTGCAGCCCTTTAGGCCTTACAGTGAGCATATCTGTATTTCTGGTTTTCATGGTTCCTATAAATTCTTTGTTCTTTTTCAGATACAGGAAGATGCTTGTAGTGACAAAAGCACAGAGGAGCAATTTGATGAGGCAAAGCAAGGTGGCAGTGACAAAGAGCATGGTGCAACTGAAGAAACAGATGTCAGCAGAAACCATAACCGAGAAGATGCAAGTGCTGGAGAAACAGAACCCCAAGTTGAACCCAAAAACCACAACCCAGAAGATGCAAGTGCTGGAGAAGCAGGAGAATCTCAAGTAGAACCCAAATCTGAGGTGAAAAGGTAAATACCTAATTTTGTGAAGATTCTAAAATTAGCATCCGTTGGTTAAAAAAAAAAGCCTGTGTATATTAGTGTGATTTCTGATAGAAATGGCTGGCAACCTGTTGGTGACTTATGCTGATGTAACCTAGTATTCCGGCATATCTATTTTAAAGATCATTGTGGAAGGAGGTGTCCAATTTACCTTGAATCTTCAAAAAAGATCTCAGCCAATATTCAATTTTTAAAAATCTATCTTAATGTTATCTATCATAATTAAATCTATCTAATCTAATCAGCTCTGCTCAGATCTTGCAGGTTACATAATTCTGCAGAATTATTAGTACAGTTCTTTATCATTTGAAAGCTTTTATAAAAACGAAGACCGAACAAAGACATAACTCACTCTGGAGTTCTGTTAGTCTTGTCTACATGTAAAAGCAGTAGGATTTGCTGCTTTTGGCTGAACAGTGGGCAGTGTTCTGTTCAGCACTGGGGAGAAAAGTACAAATGAATAAGAGGCATTCTTTGTCTTTTCAGCAATACTAAACCTAAAGGGAAGAAAACAAAAGATACAAAGAAAACTTCCACAAGAGCTTCTTCGGAGCATCCTACAACGGTATGTGGAAAGGATTGAAATAAAAACCTTTTTGACTAAACAGAGTATAATTAGTATCCAGCATAGTAGTTTCTTGTTGTTCTGGGGTCCTCCAGAATCCTGCCCCCTTTAAAAAACATATTCACTGGAATCCTTGATCAGTTGTTTAGTTACATCTCCATAACTAAATGATGTCTCTGGGCCTGACACCCTTAGTCCACCTTAAGAACCAGCCACCAAATTGGGCAAAAGAAGTCCCTTCAGCTTCCAGTCAGGGTGCCAGTGACCAAGGGTGCAATTTGGGCTCATGACAGGTCCTGCTTCTGAAATGTCATCCTTCTTGTGCCTTGATTGGAAAATGGACTCCAGTGCCTGGCTTTTAAGATGGACTGGAGTGAAATTTACATAGTTTAACAATAATACTATGTAATCTTACTGAATACAACTCAGAAAACATATCTAGGGATAGCTGTATTGGCCATACAACAAAATGCAATAACATCCAAAATCTACAAAACAGCAATAAGTTTGTTAGGTTTTAGCTATACAGCAGCTAAAAGGTTTTTCCAGATGCAACATTACAGGGACCTCTTGAAAAATTCAGGGTTCTCTGCCTAAGGTGCAGGTAGCCTAACCCAGGACAGAAACAGCCTGGATCTCAAGGGAAGTTACTTTTTTCATTGCTAATGGAAATGAAATTTTATTTCTTGGGTTTCTTTGACTCCCAGAGTGCACATGGCCAAAAGGGAAGGCTATCCTATGCCTCCATGAAAATTCCTCCAGACTATCTTAACTGACAACAACAAAACCAGCATATTAACAAAATTTGGCCTGTGCCTCTAACATTTTTTCTTCTCCTCCTTCTGTATGATTTTTAACACCTTTACCTGATGAAGAACCCAGTTGAGCTTCAAAATCTTGATATTTTTTGTGTATTTTTGGTTGGCTCAATAAAGGTATTGCTGCTTTGTGGATTTTGAATACAGATCAGTTATGTATCCATGACTCTTTTGTTATGAATCTGTAACAGCGTTACTGAGTATCAACCATTGAACATACCATTGCACAACCCTGCAGGGAAATTTTTCATGTGTTTTAAAGTATTTGGCTGTGTGAGGCTGTTACGGCAAAGCCAGTCTGTTGTACCACACAGAGCAGTTTCCTTAGAGCAGTTTCCACAATCCACAGGAGCCTGTAGCTGTTTTATCACAGAGAAACAGATACAGAAAATATTCTCCAAAGATAAAAAAACAAGAAAATGTTATGAAGTAGCAGGCTGAAAACTGCAGGTGTCTGTTGAATTGAGATTGATTGTTCTGAAGAAGCTCTGTGATGGCTGTCTTTGAAAACAACACAGGAAAGTCGAACTAGCAGAGCATTTTCTGTTCTGATTGGTGAGCTGGTCTCTAAAGTATAGAGATTTTCTCTTTACTTGGTACCTGGAGATGTTAGGATTTGAAACTGTCATTTAGTATACAAATCCTGTGTTCGTTTTTGTTGTTATGTGCCTTCAAGTCATTTCTGACTTATGGTGGCCCTAAGGCAAAGCTATCATGTGGTTTGCTTGGCAGATTTCTTCAGAGGGTGTTTGCCATTGCCATCCTCTGAGGCTGACAGTATGAGTTGCCCATGATCACCCAGTGAGTTTCTGTGGCTGAACAGGGACTTGAACTCTGCTCTCCAGAATCATAGTCCTATGCTCAAACTACTACACTTCACTGTGCTCATACCAATAAGCTATAGCCCCTGATAGCCTAAGTGAATGGTAGGTTTTTCCAGCAGCTGTCAGCTTTGACTCCATACCATCCCTAGGTTTGAGCGCAATCTACATCTAGAAGATGGGATAAATGACTGACCTGTTATCTCCTGTGGGCTATCTCAAGTTATCTGCCCGCTCAACTAATCCAGCGCTTGGGAAAAGTAATACAAGTCCTAGAAACCACCAGCCAGCATGACCAGTAATCATTCTGGCTGAGGATTTTGGGAACTATTATCAAAAAAAAATTTCCAATGTGAAATAGACCCAGGGACTAGCTTTTCTGTGCTCCAAAAGGGCGATTCTTCTATTTTCAATTGCATTTTTACTAGATATAGATACAGATAAATGTGCATATAAGGCCGGTTGTATGAATACTAACAATGCTGGTATTTTTGGTTGTTTCTTCTGTCTTCCTGCTCCCAGCATGAAGTTTCCCTCCAGTGTGTTACCTGTCACTGTGAATTCCAGTCACGGAATAAACTCTTCGAGCATTTAAAAACTACAGGCCATGCAAAAGCCACGCAAGCACCAAGTGTCCACGTTACTGTGAGCAGCAGCAGAAGCAAAAAAGAAAAACGCAGAAATAGATAGGACTTGTGGAAGGAGCAAGAACAGCCATTATATGTATGGATAACTCCAAAAGACACTTTCCTAGCCCAAAGAGTCAAAGACTTTATGGTAATAATTTAACTGGAATGAAAATACCTGAGTCCAGCAAAAACAAGCATTGTGGCAAAGTATTTAAATATGTATGTTAAATCTGTACTAATTTTTTTATTTTGGCCTATAATTGACTGCCAGAGAAGTGATTATCTACAGTCACTTCACTGAGTCCAAATGTTTTAAGTTCTCTTCTCCACCTCCACTAAAGCACAAATTACTCATGCAGAGTATGTTCCTCCTGTGAAACTTGTAAAGAAAAAAATGTACAGGTAGAAGAAATAAATTATTTTACTGTACACTGCAGTTTTATTTTATTTTATTAGAGTGTGTTGTGTGCCATTTAGTTATGTCCTTGCACACCATGCCCAGGTATGCATGTATTCCAATGCTGAAAACTCTTATATGTTTAAACTGACTCAGGTCCCAGGTTTTAACTGCTGGAACTGATGTTAAGGCATTTGTTTTGCTGCTGTGCAAATACCAGCTGCTCCAATACATTCCCCACTTCACCCTCTCCAAACAAGTATTCTGTGACCTCTTACTGGATTGTTCTGGGTGTCTCTTTTGCTGACCTGCATTTAGGGTTCCCCCACCCCAACAGGCCTTTTTATTGATTAAATTCCCTGGAAATTGGCAATACTGCTTGGGTTTCTTCTAACCTTGCTAATACCTCTCTCTTGTGCATAGACAGTGCCATTTTGGCTACATATTGGGGTCCTCACCAGTGCACATCTGGCTAGGAAGTGCCAGAACAGAACAGGAACACTTGATGTGCATCTTTGCAGTTACCCAATAGAGTTTTGTTGCATTTCTGCAATGTAGCTACAAATTAATAAGGGCCCCATACAGACAGGCCAAAATAAAGCTGCTTTGGGCCACTTTGGAGGTATGCTATTTAAATGATGCATGCATCCTAAGAGTCCAGAAGCCACGCCAAAGCCACGATCCAGTCCTAAGGACTGGAGCACAGCTTTGGTGCAGCTTCTGGACTCTTAGGACACATGAATCACTTAGACAGCATACCTCCAAAGTGGCCTGAAGCAGCTTTATTTTGGCCTGTCTGTATGGGGCCAAGGTTACAAAATGTATTGGGATGCAGGAGCTCTGCCATCATGTTTAAAGCAATCCATGTATCCATAAGAAGGTAGTTTCTAAAGGATATGTTCAATATACAGGCCTAAATCCAACTGCTAGCCACAGCCAGAGTAATCCCATTGCATCACTTACTGGATGGTAAGTCAACTCTCATGTGAATCCCATTGATTCAATGAGTCTACTCTAGCTGGGGTTGGAATCAGATCATAGGATCATAAAAGTAAGGTAAGATGTTGTGGCCTTTCCATCTTCCAAAAATGTATTTGTTTTTTATGGAGGACATCAGGCTTCATTTCAACTGATTTATAAGTGGGTAGTGCATACTATCCTAATTGCATATGACTAAGCAAAGCAACTAGTACCAGCTTATTTAAGAGCTCTTCCCACAAGTGCAATTGCTTTTTTTTTTTTTTTGCAGCTGTTTTACAAGGTCTCTCTCTCTCTCTACCTAACATGTAAAAAGCATCGATGGTCACAGCCACCTACATTCATCTGACATTACTGGCTTGACTGCAGGGCTCGAGCCAAGTTTTGGGCTGGTTGCTCTTTCTCTGTTCTGCAGTGTTCTGCTCTACCATCCTGTAGTAAGCTTTACAGTCACTCATTTGCGTGAGGCACAGAAACCAGAAAGAATAGGTTGCTTACCTGTCTGTACTTATGTATCTTTGAGTGGTCATCTGTGCCCCCACACAAATTTGCCCTACTATTTTCCTGCTTATTTATCAGCGGACTTTGGAATAGAGGTAATTGTAGATTGGCAGTAGGGACATGTGTAGTAGGCAGTGGCATCACTAGGTAGTGCGGGGGATATAGGCCACACCAGGTGATACCCTAAAGCGGGGGGACACCACTGCTCCTCAAACATCTGCTTTTGGGCAGAAATGGGCTGTGGCATTTGCCTGCATCCCTTTAAAACACTGAAGAGATGGTCTAAGCGGATGAGGCTCAATGGGAGGAAAAGGGATCAGCCCCAGGTTTCTTTTAAATTTAAATATTGAAAAATTATTTTTTTAAATTAAAAATATATTCTTTTAAATTTATCTTTAAAAACATATTTTTACCAAATTTTCGCTTTAATCCCATGAAACAAAGTATATGCACATAGGCTGTGCATATGATAATGTAATTTAAAAGTATAATTTTAATTTTGCTAATTGTTTATGCCACAACTATTACATATTGGAATTAAGATTTATGAGTAACATTAGTACAAAAAAACATTACTAAGGATTCTGTATAGTGGGGTGTAAGAGGAGGTCAGTCACAGAGGTTACCACACCGGGTGACACTAAACCTAGTGACACCACTGGTAGTAAGTGAAAGTAGGTAGGGAATAACTGCCAAAACTACTCAGATCTAGAATGTTCCAAACAGGGTCTCCTTGCAGGCACAAAACCCATTTGTGTCAGGGTGCAGATGACCACTCCGAGAACCACAGTTACAGATTAGTGACCTGTTCTTCCAAATAATTACTGTATGTGTTTACTTTATTACACATTATCTCATTACAGGCTTAAATCCGACTGCCTTTGGATTTAACTGGAGTAGCCCACTGAATCAATTACTTAACGGTAAATCAACCCTTATGTGAATCCCACTGATCCAATAAATGTACTCTAGCTGGGATTGGAATTAGGCAGTAGAGCCAGAAACATGAGGTATATAATTTGAAGCAACAATATGTGGAATAAGCTACTGTGAATACATAGATGATTCAGTACATAAAACTTATTATTGGGCTAATGGTATTTGTGGAGGAATTAATCACTGTTGAGATTGCTATTTGAGATGTTTGTGCCTGTTGGATTGCCAGCATCAGAAGCAGATGACACCCGTATTTAGATATTACAGGTCTGCTGTCACTGGCTTGTTCCCAAAGGAGCAGTGTGACAGCCTGAGCTGCTCATTAGTGACTCCTCCCTTAAACTGAAATCTTCCACAAACAAATAAAACAGCTGCTAATTGTTGTCATCCTTTTTTTTTCATAAGAAAGTCAGCTTTATGTTATTCAGGTGTTGCAACAGGGTAGGAAGACAGAATCGCCATAGGATGCTTCCACATCTAGCTGGGGACATATATAATACACAAAAGCCTGTTTCCACTTGATGGATGAGGAACAAAGATGGGCATGTACCAGTTGGATTTCCTCATCTGCTTAGAGAAGATCAACTGCCTGTCACAGTGCATGTGGGAGCTGCAGTGCCAGTGGTGTTTCTTACAGTAAACCTGTTAAATAATACTAATTTGCCCGCTGCAGAGTTTTAATCACAGGTGCAGATGTTCTATGATGTGAATTTAACTGATGTAAGTGCTGTTGAAGCACAGGCCCTTGTGGGATGCTAGTTTGCAGCTGTTTTCCTTTCCATGTGTCTTGTTAAAGCTGCATGGAAAACTTCCACTGCAAAGTCAGCGTCTTCCTTAGTGATGCACATGGGAGGTTTAATTCTTAATGTCTAAAGAGAGAAAGAAAGTAAAATGAGAAAAGGGTGAAATAAATAACAGGTAGTCTAAAATAAAAGTGCTTTTGACACTTAAGATAAGCAGGTCTTACTACTACAGTTGGCATCATTGGAAATAACAGGAAATACTCTGTCCTAGCTTAAATCTTTTTTGTTGGATTGTTTCTCTGCTGTTTCATTTCAGGGAGCTATGTCATCAACCTTCCCTGTAAATGGAGAGGTACCTCAAGGATCGGTATTGGGTCCTTTTCTCTTTTCATTATATATGCTTCCAATTGGACTTCTTATTTCAGAGGTGGGTTAATATTATATCTACACAGATGACATTCAGATTTTCCAGTTTTGATTCAATGGATGGATCATGGACTGCCTATTGAGTGTTTCTAGGTGGATGACCACTCACCATCTTAAGCTGAGTATGGACAAAATAGAGATCCTAGTGTTTCAGCCTGACCGCCCAGCAGCCCCACTTTCATGCCTTTCATTGTATTTACAGGGTCTTAGTTGCCAGAAACCCTAGAGTCCTGCTGAATGATCATTTGTCCCTATGCTCCTTTATTGGGCAACTGCTATGGCATGTAACTTCCATCTTCTGAACATCCATAGGATCCACAGATTTTTGACTGTCAAGACTGCCCATTTGCTTGTCCGGGCCTTGATTATTTCATGCCTGGACTAGTGTAATAACCTACTGGGAAGTTTGCCTTTCTGCTCTCTTACTCCTCTGGTTTTAATCCAGAACAGTGCTGTCCAGGTTGTTTTAAATCTCCGCAAATACTCATATGTCTCTTCCTCTCATAGATCCTTCCACTGACTTCCAGTTCGGGCCAGGGCTCATTATAAGCTTTGGATCCTAGTATTTAAGGCCCTGCAGTTTAACCCCCCCCCCCAAATATTTGGCAGCTTGGCTAGCATGGTATGTACCATTTAGAAATTTCAGATCTGTAGACAAAGTTTAAATGGCAGTTCCACCAACGTTTATGGCTCTGTTAAGGCTGCAAACCTTTCAGGATCTGGCTCCACATTTGTGGAACAGCCTTGCTTTGCAAATCCTGGAGATGGATCTGATCCACTTTCATAAAAGATTGAAGTCCTCCTTCTTTGATTTGCTGGAGTAAGTTGCTGAGCATGTCTAAGGTGGCCAAAGTGGGCAGTGACTGTGGAAGATTTTGTTTGTTTTGTTTTTAGCATATTAGTATATTATTTTAATATTTTGTAGTGTGGTGTTTTATTGTTCGCTTTTTATGATATATGTTTTGATGTACTAGCCTTTGGTGGAAAGGGCATTATAAATTATTATTATTATTATTATTATTATTATTATTATTATTATTAGATGTAATCCAGTGGCTGGCATCTTGTTAGTGACACATGCAGGTATAAATAAATGTCACTGATAGGATGTCAGCCAATGACTGGTAATAGTGCAGGGTTTTGTTTCTTTGTTTGGAGTAGCAAACAACATCTTGCTTTCAAAAGTTTTGGCTATTTCTAATATTTCAGTAGTACTAACTTTTTTTAAAAAAAAAGTATCTTAAAAAGTAACTTGTTACAAAATGATGGCTGAAATTTTGCATCATCAGACATGGATATGACAACAGCTTCATTGTCATAACATGTCTGATGATCTGATCCATTGAAGCCCACCTTATAAACCAAGCAGCTGCATAAACCCAAAGGAGTTCCAAGGCACTGGAGAGCTGGATGCTGAATGGTGAAATGTCCAGCCCCCTCCTGCCAGTGAGATGCACAATTGTTTTTTGCCCTATGTCTCCTGAGAGACTGGATGAATCATGTGGGGTTTTTTTGGGGGGGGGGAGGGGTGGCGGTTGTGCCAATTTGCCAAGATTGTAAATGTGAACTGCAATATGTGCATGTCCAGAGGAGGTGACATAAAATGGTGCAGGATCTGGAAACCATGTCCAATGAGGAGAGACTTAGGGACCTGGGTACAGTATGTTTATCCTGTGGAAGAGAAGGTTAAGAGGTGACATGATAGCCCTGTTTAAATATTTGAAGGGGTGTCATATTAAGGATGGAGTGAGCTTGTTTTCTGGAGCTCCAGAGAACCTGGAGCAATGGATTCAAACTACAGAAAAAGAGATTCCAGCTCAACATTAAAAAAAAACTTCCTGGATGTCAGAGCTGTTTGACAGTGGAACACACTCCCTCAAAGTGTGATGGAGTCTCCTTCTTTGGAGGTTTTTAAACATCATCCCTTCCGTTTGCTACTGGTGTCTGCTTTATTATTCCATACAGAGTTCTTTGTCCTCCACTGCCTGGCAACTGTCAAACCCCAGGAAGGGCCCCTCCTGCTGTTGCTTACCAGTGGGGAAGGTGATTCAGACCATAGAGAATCAGCGGGTTTCAGCTTGGGGGGTGGGGGAGGGAGAAAGAAGAGTGTGGCCTCTAACAGAAGGCACCCATCTTTCCTTTCCCCAGAAGCTCAGAGCATCCAGATCTTTATAGCATGAATTGCTTTTCCTTTCTCAATTTTCCACTGGTAACAATGAGCAGCAATCCCTTCTAGGGGTTGATAGCTAGCAGCAGGGGTGGGGGGTGAATGGAGCACAGGGATAGCATTCTGAGCCTTGTTCAAAACAGGCTTAACACACGTAGGTCACTAACACAGCACCACCATATCTCTACGGAAGAGTTTATGCTACTATGCTTGACACTCAGGAAGTTTTGTTCAGTTTTACTTTTCCTTGTGTTGGGCTCTATATAGAGTTGAAGTCATCTGCCTTTATTTACTACTGCTGAATATAACAACAACTGAGATCCCACAGTGTGCTTGTGCAGTGTAAATTTACACTGATGTAGTTAAGTGGTGGTTGGAGTACACCGGTCTCCTGGTGAATACCAAACTTGCACTCAACTGTGTAGCTGTGAATGTTTCTGCAGTCCCAGTGAGTCAAAGGGTGCACTGATGCACCAACTAAGAGTACACAGCTGCATGTGAGTCAGTTACACTTGTAAAACTCCAATTACACATCTGTGAACTTAACACCATAAAAAAAAGTACAACCGTATACATAAGGAAACTTGAATGGATGCCAGCCATACTTCTATCTGTGCTTAACATGTCAAGCCAAAATATACGATACCTGCAAGTAAAGTCCACCCTGGCCAACTATCACTCCCATATCTTTGCAGTCTTCTACAATTTGGGCCACCTCTTGACGTGGGAGTGGTTGTCGAGTTTCCTGTGAAAACAGTTTTAGCTTTATTTGATTCTCTTTTGTGTGTAAGGTTTAACTTACGCACACAAGAAAAGCTAGTAAGAAACCAAGAGATATGAAACCATTTCCAATGTTTTTATGCTAGATACCAAAATCCGTGGATTCTCAAGTCGCACTACATACAATGGACAGTAAAATTGTGTTCCTTATATTATATGGCAAAAGCATAGTTTGCTTTTTAGAATTTATATTTTTAATATTTTCAAATTGTGGATGCTTGAATCCATGGATAAAGAATCCATGGATAAGGAGAGCTGACTGTAATTGCATATTTATACAAGCCCAACCCAGGTCCAGCTCAAGACATTTTATTGCATCGGGTACAAATGTTACCCTTGCTTCCCTCAAGTCAATCTGTAGAGTGTCCAAACCAGCTAGGTTATTTTGGCACATGAGGTGAAAAATCCCACAAACATTTCTCCCACTCCCTGCCTGAATGCAAATGTCCAACCATTCCTGTAGGAGAACCTATTCATGCATAACACACCAAAAGGGTTCTGACCAACAACCACTGGATTCAGACAGTATTCCTGAGCCATCAGCTCCTGCACCACAAAAGTTCCAGTGCTTTGTTGCAAAGGAACTGCAAAAGGCCCAGTCCTGTAATGGTATCACAGCATCCCTGCAAAGAGAAACAGTCCCAAACTTGTTCCTAGTTTTCTTGAAGCAAGTGTTCAAGAACACAAGCTGTACTGACAAAGAGACAGAGGCCTCCCACATGCAGGTGCTACTTTAGGTTATGTTACCACATCTCTCTTTTGGAGGTTTACAAAAATATTCCTCTATGATTATGCTTCATAGGATAGTCACAAAAAGTTGTGGAGTTGCTCAACATGGTATTTCAGATTGACTGTATGATGGATGCTCATGCCAGCACCAGCAATCATTAGGAAGAAGGCCAGCCATACCATAGATAGGGTGAGACAGCAGCTAAAGACAGATACTGCTAAGGGGGAATGGGAGAATGGCAGTGAGGTGTCGGAAGATGGCCTGCTTTATGCCTCTTAAGTTAGTCTTATGCCCTTTGGGGAACATGATGCCCTTACCATTGTAAATATTACATTGCACCAGCGTTTGTACATGGAATAAAGCGGTATACTGGTAGCAAAATGTCTTCAGCTGGATCTAATCAGGAAAGTGTGCTGTTCAGGTATTAAAATCCAACATGCAAACATAAGTTGGCTTTTAGTGGCCTCCCTAGTGGGGCTGGAATGTTTGAAAGCTTTCATTGCAGCAACATCAGAGGTGCTAAGAAAAGAGTTTGTATGTGATACACTCAAGGGCCCACAAATATAATTCCTGACCTTATTCTCAACCATCTCCATCCCGATCATAAGCCCTTTGCCACGGACATCTCCAACAATTTCAAATTTATCCCGCAGCTTGGCAAACTCTAAAAGCATGTGGGTTCCCACGTCCTCACAATTCTTCTGCAAGCCATCTTCTGCTATTGCCTGAGCAGTGAACAAATAAAAGCAATGCAGAAATCAATCAAATCATCTAAAGCAGCTTTGGCCAGACTCTTATTGATTCTTAAGTAGTGATATAAAGAAATAGGTTCTAGTGATTTTCTTACATCAAGAACAGCAGACCCAATTGCAGAGGCCACAGCATTTCCTCCAAACGTGTTGAAGTGTGTACTTTGAGCCAAGGCACCTGCAATCTCTAGAAAAAAAGTATGCTGAGATTAAATATTTTAAATATTTAAAATATCAAGTCAAACCATTAAACACTTCTTTAGCATTTGTTTGTAGATCAGCCTTCCACAGGTTGATGTCCTTCTGATCTGTTGGACAATATCTTCCATCATTTCCAGGCAATGTGGCCCATGGTCAGAAAGTATGGGAGTTATAATCAAATATCTGGAGGGCACCTGCTTGCTGTCTCCTAGTGTAAGTGATTCAAGAGTCTAGAACATCAGAACATCTTCTCTTATGTGTAGTACACTGAAGTAAATTTCACAGTCCTCAGTAAGCTATCCCTTACCAATGGAGAAAGTATAGAAGGGGAGGCGGTTTAGAACCTAGAGAAACAGCTGGTCTCAACTTGGTCAGGAGAAGGGGGGGAAATAATGGTGCACCTGTCTTTTCCTTCCCCCAGAAACTCAGAGCAGCCAGATCTTCATGGTGTGAATCACATGCACATCCACTGGCAAGAAGGAGTGGTGGCAACAGTTCATCTTGGGGTTTGACAGTTGCCAATCATGGGAGGTTTTAGGGGCAGAAAAAGGGTGGTGAGTTGTGATGGCGTAAGTTCAACTTATGCCCTCGTAATTCACCAACAGAATAACCACCATTGTCTTGTTTACCCAGAATTCCAGTTCAAAATTCATTGTTAGGTAATTCCCATTTCCCAGATCCATGGGAAGTTCCTCAGATTGTGCTTCAGGCTTTTGTTTGCCTTGAATGAAAAATTATAGTGACTTCATAATGTTTCTTTTATCTACAAATATACAAGCTGAGCACACTGGAAGAAAACAAGCTTCAAACTGTTTCTCTGTTCCTTCCTGTTAACTTGATGTTATATCCAGAAGGCTGGGGAGAAACTCTCAGCAACCATGAGAATATCAGCTTCCTAAATACGAGTACAATCTATTGCATGTCTACTCAGAAGACCAGTTCAGTTAAATGGGATTTAGTACTTAGTATAAGTGTGAAGGATTGCATCTTAAACTCTTTCTTAAAGTCTCTGACCATTCATCATATCTCACCAGGGGCTATTCACAATGATAAAGATGGCCACACTCAGAATATCTTGCAAGCCATCAAAAGCAGAACTTGGAAAGTGCTGAATGATAGATTCTGGAAGCTATAGTACTTTTTCTTCTATCTGAGATGGCCAGCCTCTTCCACCCAGTTTGCAGCTTTGGGAGGGATGCACATGGAGTGGTGAGGGAGGGAGGAGACACCCACCTAGCCGGTCACGTCACAGCCGGATCACCCTCACATCCATCTTATTTTTCCAAGTTCTCGTATAGTCTAAGGAGAATATATGTTTTCTTAATACAGGAGATAAAATTCAATTTATTATTGATGATTTAAGGCATTTTAAGCATGGCAGCAACTTGTACCTGCTCTAGTGACAACTGCTGCCATTGGAAAGCCATTCCCAATTCCTTTTGCCATGGTAACAATGTCAGGAACCACATCATGTCCTTCGAATCCCCAGAAATGGCTGCCCATTCGACCAAACCCTGTCTGAACCTTTAACAAACAAATAAGGGGGAAACACAGTTCCTTAAAAACATAGAGCTATTGTACACATGACAGAATTCTTTCACAGATATTTCTATGTAGGATATTGTTGTATGTGATGAGCTCACACCAGTTGTTCCCATAGGTATACCCCTATGTACTTGTAGGAATCTTCTTTCAGTTGTGCATGTTGCCAAGGCTAATGGCCTTTACTCTGTTCTCATCCTTCTTGATTTGTCTGCTGCCTTTGACACTGTTGATCACTGTCTTCTAGTTGATATACTTTCTGACCTTGGGTTCTCAGACTCTGTTCTCGACTGGTTTAGATCTTACTTGTCTGGCAGATCTTTTGCAGTAGTTGCAGGGGGCCAGACTTCTTCTCCTGTTCCCTTATCTGTTGGAGTTCCCCAGGGCTCTGTTCTGGGTTCCCTTCTGTTTTCGCTCTACACACTGTCCTTAGGTAAAATCATCAGCTCTTTGGCTTTCCTACCACCTGTATGCCGATGACACCCAGTTGTATCTTCTCCGCCCCTGACCTTTCTCAAGGCTTGAACAGCAAGTCTCGTCTTGTCCTCACAGCTGTCTCGCAGTGGATGCGCCATTGGCGCTTGAAGCCAACATGTCCAAGACGGAGCTTCTTTGTCTTCTCCTAAGCCCACCCTTCAACACTCCTTTTCTGTCCTGTGGACAACATTTTATTCAACCAGTCCAGCAAGCCCGCAGTCTTGGTTTTATCTTTGACCTTCTCTGTCATGTAACCCCTCAGATCCAGACCACAGCCAAGGCTTTGTGTGTACATATTGCCAAAAATCCGACCATACTCCCCCTCTCCGCTCTACTGCCAAGATCCGGGTCCATGCCCTAGTGATCTCACGACTTGATTACTGTAATGTCCTCGGCTGGGCTTCCTCTTTCTCACTCCGTCCTTTAATCTCTGCCAGCATTCAGCTGCACGCATTATCACTTCCACCCACCGCTCTGACCACATCTCTCCGTGGTTGGCATCCCTACTGGCTCCCCCTCCCTTTCGTATTCATTATAAGTTCCTGCTGGTCGATGTGTAAAGCCCTCCATGGACTGGCCCCTCCTTACTTATCAGACCTTCTTTCTCCGCACCTTCCCACTCGCCCCTCCGTTCTGGTAGTCAAGGTCTGCTGTCCCTCAGCCAGGATTTTCCTCTGCCCATCCCGGATTCGCCCCTTTTCACTTGCTGCCCCTCACTCCTGGAACCTTCTTCCGCCCTTCCCACAAGCAAGAGCCATCACTCTTCTTAACCAGCTTCAAAATGGAGTTGGAAACCATCCTGTTCAGAGTAGCCTTCCCAGGCATTGCATAATTTTTGCTTGCTATTTGGTGTTCTTTTGTTGTCTCTTTATCTATCCATTTCCTGTATTGCTATGTACTGTAGTATGCATTATCCTACTTGAGAGTATGTATTTTCCCTGGAAAATGATTAACCATCTATTATGAGCCAAGCCCTCCCTCCAGTCCATCTGCCTTGGGTCCCAGGACTTGGTAGGGCAGGGAACCATCTACTAAAAATGGTATGTACAGCACTGTGTAAATTTACACGCGTCTAAATAAAGGTTAATAATAAATATAATAATATGTCTATTCCTAGAAAAGGGTGAATGCTCTGATCTCACTTTCGTCTCAATACACACCTCCTTTTCCTCTCTTTTCCGCACCAGTTGAAAAGCCTCCTTCAGGAACCTTGGGATACTGCACAACTCCATTGACACCCGGTATATACATCAAAAAGCCAGTGGTTTTTTTTCCTAAAGATGAAACTCAGAATTTAGAAAAGTGCTTTTTTAAATCCCTATAATCCATGGGAGTGCCATTCCAAAAGGTACATTTGCAATTACTGTATAGGCAAAAGTTAGAACTGAACAAAATGCTGCAGCTAAGTTCTGACCACTTGTTTTTGCTGGCACATTTGACTCCACTATCATATCAGCTTTGCTGGCTTGTCATTCATTTCTGGGCTGAATACTGACTAATGCTAGTGATCCTTCTTGATCCATTAAATATGGTGCAGACTGGATAGCTGAAGGTCCCGATCTAGTCCTGTCCATTTAGACTGGGATGGGACTTTGCATTTTTGCCTCACCATTAGAGGTGATTAGGAGAGATATAAGAGCGGGTATGATAAATTATATTATATAATAATAATTATTATTTATTAATTATATTATTAGTTATTATTATTATATAGGTGAGCATTGTTTGCCAGGACCCATAATGTGAAACTTCCAACCCACAAGAGGTTTGCTCAGCTGGCTCTGCAGTGATGCTTAAGACTCATTTGATAATTTGGCTTTTTAAATAAGCTTTTGATCCCCCCCTTGCTGTCCTCCTGTGTTTTCCTCCTTTTGTTTTATTTCTGTTAGTTTTAGGTTTTTTTATATTGCAACAACATTTTCAAAACAAAGAAAAAGATACAACAGAAATATTTTAATAAATTAACAAACTTTGAACAGTAAAGTGTTGCATAGGTGTTGCAAATGCCTAAAACAATGATCTAATTATTTCATTACAGGCAGTTGAATATTTTCAGACTTTCAGACACATAGGGCAAGGAAAGCATGCAATACTAGCTTTGTTGCACATGCAAGTGTCCAGGCAGATGCATAAGCATGTGATCATCTCATGCAACTACTTGCACAAATGTGTAATGCGGTGCAAATGTAGGCATTATTAATTTTTACTCCACTAGCATTATTTCGGATTTAGACCACATTCTCAGCTTAAACAAACTGTGACATTTACATTTACGTACAATGCAATTCTATGTATGTCTACCCAGAAGTAAGCTCTACTGAGTTCAGTAGGTCTTAGTCCTAGATAACCATGCACAGGATTGCAGTTACAATCCTAAATACACTTACCTGGGAATAAGACCCACTGAACTCAGTGGAACCTACTTTGGTGTAGATATAGCTAGGAAAGACTGCATTATACCTGTAGTTGGCATATCTTCTCCCATTAAAAAGGAGGAAAATAAGATTTAAAACAGAAAGGCAAAATATTAACATACTGAAAATTATTAACCCATTAAAAAACCACTGGCATAAAAAAATAGCACTTTGAGTCTTACAGAAAACCACTTACCTGAATGGGCTCAGCAATAAATCCAGCGATTGCCTTTGGAACACATGTTCTAAAGGTGTCTTTAAGCTGCTCGATATATTGGTCCTTTGCATGGCATGAGTCTGGAGTGCAGTGGGATGTGGAAAAAAACAGCATAAGGATGTGACTTACAGAGAAACAAATGGCAGCCATGGATCTTGTTAATATCTTCCTGACAGTAAGGGCTGTTCGACAGTGAAACAAACTCCCTTGGAGTGTGGTGGAGTCTCCTTCTTTGGAGGTCTTTAAGCAGCGGCTGGATGGCCATCTGCTGGGGATGCTTTGATTTGGATTTCCTGCATGGCAGGGGGTTGGACTGGATGGCCCTTGTGGTCTCTTCCAACTCTACGATTCTATGATCTGAAGGTTTATGCAGGTCTGACTGACTACGTACATCCTACCACCAATATGCAGGAGGCTAGCACAGATTTGAGTATTGAGATTGAAATGACATATCTGTCATCCCCTCTAATCTTTGTTTACATTTCAAAGAAATTACAGAAACTATAATTGTAATTCTTCTTTGGAGAGCCAGTATGGCATAGTGGTTTGAGTGTGGGACTATGACTCTGGAGATGAGGGTTCAATTCCCTACTCAGCCATAAAATCCATTGGATGACCTTGGGCAAGTCACATTCTCTCAGCCTCAGGAGAAAGCAATGGCAAACCTCCTCTGAACAAATCTTGCCAAGAAAACCCCATAATAATATGGTATCTTAGGGTTATCATGTCAAGAATGACTTGAAGGGACAAAAACAACAATTCTTCTTTGATCATATTAGTGATCAGGGATGGGAAGGTGTGACTGTTAGCTGTAGATGGACTACAATTTGAATCATGGCTCAGCATTGGCTTTTCTGACTAACAAAATATTTAGCGGACCATAAGTTTCCCCATACCCAGATCACCAAATATATACATTTTAAAAAGGAATCATTCTCTTTCATTTTAAGAAAACTACTATTTTCTGTATAGAAAAAGAAGTGGAAAATTAGTTGCAGTGTTACTCCAAAGTAGCATATTGCCCATATGATACTTTGGATCCAAAGTAGATCCAAGCCTGCAATGTACTCGGGTACACAGCACTACCTGCACTATAAGCAGAATTTTGCACAGTAGTTCAGTTTACCAGATCTTTATTGTTATGTTATTGTTTTATTGTTAAGTGCTGTCCAATTGGCTTTGCCTTGTGGTGAGCCTATGAATGGGGAACCTCCAGGAAGTCCAGTCAACAGCTCTGCACAGATCTTTCACATACAGGGCCATGACTGAGTCAGCTTTCTTATAAAGTGGCTCTCCTTTTTCCCCAATTGCCTTCAGCTTTACTGAGCATTTGTCTTTTCCACTGAATTATACTGGCTCATAATGTGTTCAAATACAATAGCCTCAGTTTTGTCATGTTGGCTTTCTGGTGAGAGAAGGGGCCTGATTAGCCCTTAGACCAATTTATTTGTTGTTCTTCTAGTACAGAACTGTCCTTCAGCACCACACTTTAAATGCGTTGTCACTAACAGGAGTTTGGTCCATGACTTCAAATAAATCCCTCAGAGAACCACATGTCTTCCAAAAGGCTTGACTTACAACATCCCCAACCACTGGTTAGTCTGGCTGGGACAGAAATTGCAGCTGTAGTGTAAAACCACTGCAGGGCACACCACACAGAGGATATATTGTTTGCCTCTGTACAAGGGGGCTGTTTATGTGCATTCTCACTCATTTGCACATACACTTTACAGCTCTTAACCATGATTTGGCACTATACTCTCTTCTCTTATAGAGCAACATTTTCCCTGTTGAACCAACCTGGAGAACAGGTACATTTTCTAATTGTTTGCACTGGAGAATCTCGACAATGGCTTCCTCCCCAGGGGCCACGAAAAACATCAGGCAACATTGTCTGAAAAGCACAGAAAGATGTCTTCAGATTTAATAGAATATGCCTGAATAATTACCAAATTTCATGATAGAATAAAACATCTAAAATGGAGAGAGAATGAACTGCTATGCCTCAAATATAATAACCACCCATGCAATATTTTTTTAAATTTAAACATAGATGTGTGCGCACACATACTACTTATTTGTTAAATGCAATAAAGCATTTGCTGACTTTCATAAATAGTTTTTTGTGGGTTTTTCAGGCTATGTGGCCATATTCTAGAAGAATTTATTCCTGACATTTCGCCTGCATTTGTGGCTGGCGTCTTCAGAGAAGATTCTCTGAATATGCCATCCACAGATGCAAGTGAAACGTCAGGAATAAATCCTTTTAGAACTCAGCCACATAGCCCCCCCAAATCCACAAAAAACTATGGATGATAGCCATGAAAGCCTTTGACTTCACATCGGACTTTCATAAAGTTTACTTTTCAGTTGTGAGACTGATCAAAAAGAAGGATCATGGAGCAGCTCAAACAGCTTACTTTGTTTTTTTGTGGGGGTTTTCTGAAGATGCCAGCCACAGATGCTGGCGAAATGTCAGGAATAAATTCTAGAACATGGACACATAGCCCGAAAAACCCACAAAAAACTATGGATGCCGGCCATGAAAGCCTTTGACTTCAGCTTACTTTGGATTCTAGTGTTGAAATGTTGGTCTTTCTCAAATGGAGTTATAACATGACTATGTATACACTGTTTGCATGTTGTCACCACATGACTACATACTGTGACTGCTGAACATGACTGGCCAATACTGTACAGAGCACCTCATTACCCCATCAAGATGAAACTTCCAAAAAGCTGACAACTGCAGCAGGAAGGCCCTGCTACAGAAGTGGCTTGACGATAATCAACAATAACAGTGACAGAAATGAACTCAGGTTCATGAAAAAGAGGATCATCATATGCAAAAGATGAAAAGTAAAGCAGAGACTTTTCCCCACCCCCATATTTCCAATTTTCCCCCCAATGGCACTTTATACATTAGAATCACAGAATCATAGAATTGGAAGAGACCACAAGGGCCATCCAGTCCAACCCCCTTCTATGAAGGAACTCTCAATCAAAGCATCTATGACAAATGGCCATCCACCCTCTGTTTAAAGATCTCCAAAGTTCCTATACCAAAAAATAAATAAATGTTGTTCTGATTTTCGAAAATTGCCATAGTAAAAAGGCTGTATTTAACATTCAATTTTAGGCAGGCCAAACAAATAAAATGTTTGCCTTGCAACAAATATGCCAGGGAGGGAGGGAGGGAGGGAGGGGAATCTCACCGTCTGGCAGCCAAGCCCATTGGCAATAACATGCTTGTAATGTGACAGGGAAGTTGGGCCCAGTGTGTAAGGACTGCCACCATGGTAACATCCTCTGTAGAAAGAACAGCACAGTATTTTCAAATTTTTCTGACCAATGTTCTGAATCAGAATTTCAGCTATCTGAGTAGGATTTTCTTGGGAAGCTTTATTCAGAGATTTGCCTTTGCCTTTCCTTCAGGCTGAGAGTGTGACTTGCCCAAGGTGGGGATTTGACCCCTGGTCCCTCGGAGTCCTAGTCCAACACTCAAGCCGCGTCACCACACTGGCTCTCACCCATTCTCCAATGGACTACACTGTCCAATAGTACTGAGTGCTAGGGGAATTTAAAAGAAATGTAATGTAGATCTGAAGAAGAGAGTGGCAGAATGGGACATTTGGACGTAAACATCTCCATCTTGATTATGAAACAAGGGAGACCTGCTACTCTCAATATGGAATATGTAGAAAAGAAAATCACAGTGCACAGGACATGGCTACCTCAAAGAAATGATGTCGAAGTTGCGTGTAAAAAGTCTCGCCATAAACATTGCCAGGTCATTGGCTTCAGTACCGCTGTTTGTTAGATAAATCACCTAGAATAAAGATCTAAGTCAGAATGCAGTGCTAGAGAGAAAACTGAGGCAGGCATGTATTTATTTTGATGCAGTTATCAACCCATCAAAGTTCAGACAGAGAGAGTTTACCCAACTTTATGAACATTAGTTTTTTCATTTTATGGACATCTCTCATTGGCTGTGCTAACTCTCAGACTACCACTACTGCTGGGAGAGTTTCAATGCAAAAATCAATATACCTTTAAGGGATCTGGAAACAATGAGGCCAGTTTCTCTGCATACTCCTGAATTCCTGGGTGCATAAAGAGGTTACTTGTGTGCCACAAGCGGCCAAGCTGTTTCTGAGCAGTTGCTGTTACCTTCCTGGATGTGTTAGAAAAGGTAATAATTCATCTTAAATCAAGTTTATGCTAATATCACATCCTCTGTTAATGAACTCAGTACTTTATCCTGATACTGACAGGAATACAGCCAAAACAGAGTAACTGAGAGAAAAGAAGGAACAATATGAAAGGTCAGGGGAACCTATGAGCCTTCAGAAGTACAATCAAATCTAAAATAAAAAAGAGGCACAAATGGCATCCTCTAATCAGGATGGAGTGTATTAAGTGGACATCAGGAGCTACAGAATGGGAGATGAAGACACCTGAAATAGAAAATCACTGTTTAGGATGATAGCATTTATCACATTGAGGATGATCAGGTGAAAGAATCACTGATGTTGAGGCTTATGGCAGCGGATCTTGTGATAGTGTTGTGTGTTTCATGCAGGCAGAGGATAGGATCCTGTTAGTGATTTATACAGGCATTAAGTTGTGCAGTATATTTTTTACAATGTATAACAGTTGTATCTGTCTGACAGAGGCATAAGTTGAGTTGCACATGCAGGATCATTAACATGTAATAGCATATCAAAGTAGAAAAGTGTGTAGTACGGGAGTGTACATTGATTCTAAGCATTGACACTGGACATTGCATATTGAAACTTCACAATGAGTTGTCAGCCATGCTCATTGACCACTGATCCATAGATTTTGCATCAAATTGGTATTGAATGGGATAATGTATCTGTGCCAGCAAATATTTCCATTATGCAGAGTCTTGCCCAACATTTGTTTCAGTTTCCCAATTTGGTCCCTGGGTTTCCGTTTCTATTTAGCAGCTTGTTCTTGCTTGTATCTTCCTAAGAAGCTCTCTGTCAGTAAGGATGTCTCTAATAGTCGTACTCCAATTTGCACTCAGGGTGCTTGGACCAAGCCTACACAACCATCTGTGACACCAAAGTAAGTAAGCTCATTAGTGGCTGGTGGTTTTTATGTAAGAAACATGTTGAATCCACTCTGGGTTTTAAATTTCAGACTAAACTTTGTAGTAGATTCATTACAACATTGACATGGAAACCACCAGGTACCACTGGCTCAGCACTGGATGCAGGAAGCATGATGTAACCCCCCCCCAAAAAAAAATAACACTGTAATTTGCCCAGATTCACTGTGGCAGCAAAGTAAATTGTCTACAGACTTACAAATAGCACATGTTGCCCATAGGTTAGATAAAACCTAAAGCTAAAACCTATGCTTTAACCAGTGGAATGATTCACATACTTACGGGTGGCAATGACCAACACTGATAGTCACAATTCCACCAAAGAGATCGAGGTACCTACGTCCTTCAAAGTCAAACAGCCACTGCATATATCCCTGATGGATAAGCAATGGCTTCTTGTAAGAAGTATATAAAGATGGAGAAATATTCTTTTTGCGGATCTTCACCATCTGCTCATAGGGATAAGACTGTAGGGAGGAAATTTTTAAAAAGAATAAGAAATATGTGTGGATTTATGTCCATTCTGAAGATGTGGTAAATCCACTATAGTAGCAGCAACAACAGGCTATATCAAACATCACTAGGTATAATGGTGTGGCCATTTGTCTTCTTCTCAATATGGTTGAGCACGAAGTACCCTAATATAACTCCAGAACAGTAAACTGTCCTGCCCCACTGAAGTAGTAGTGATGCATCCACTACAACAGATGGTATGAATCTTTGGCTTGCCATATGTTTTGAACTACAGCTCCCATAGTCCATGACCTTTGGCTCTGCTGTCTGAGCACCGGAACACAAAATATCTGGGGTGTCAACAGTTCCTCATCTATGAACTACAGGACTACTGATTTGGCTCTAGATTAATTTAATTGCACTTGCTCCCCACTGGCATTAATAGGTCAATAGAAATCATTGGCCTGTTACAGACTGCCAAAATAAAGCTGCTTCGGGTCTCATTGGAGGTATGCTATTTAAATGATGCATGCATCCTAGGAATCCGGAAGCTGCACCAAAAGCTGCACTCCGGTGCTTAGGAATGGAGTGTGGCTCTGGTGCGACCTCCGGACTCTTAGGACCCATGCATCATTTAAATAGCATACTTCCAAAGAGACCCGAAGCAGCTTTATTTTGGGAGTCTGTAACAGGCCATTGTGAACTTTTCAAATAGATTTCAACCAATTTACAGAACAATTCTGTTCATCACCAGCAGAAGCAAGTCCCTACATAAGCAGCAGGCCTGAACAACATGTTATGTTACATATATAGCATGCAAAGAAACCTCACTTTCTTGCTTGCTTCCTCATAGACATATAAGGATAAATTTGATCAGAACTACTGGGATGAGATGGGATGCATTAAAGGCTCCTCCTATTATTCCACCCCTATATTTGTTTCATTCAGAGGCTTAAAACATAGCAAAAAACCTTAACTAATGACAATGCAATGTATGCATGTGTTTTAGCCTCCACATAGGCTATAGATGTTAGATATATAGGAAAATAAACAGATGTGTCGGGGATGGCATTGATACTTCCTCCACTAGCATGCAATTATGTTGATTTTATTTTATTAATTTCTTGAATTTATTGTATATTCAGCCTTTCTCCTGAGATGGGATCCAAGGCAGCCAGTAGTGCCCATAAAAAATTAAGAGAAAGTATGAAAATTGATGCTGTGCTGCATGCCATGTATTTTCCACAGCACGTAGACCAACATTGTTTCCCAAATGTGTTTAGGACTGCATGTTTGCTCTGGAACCAATCCAAACTTTGGTAATTGTGGGTCACCAAATCTGAATCTTCTTCATATCTCTTCCAAGGTTTTGCCATGTTTGGAAATAAAAAACCTACACTTTACAATGCCCCACCAAACATCAACTTGGGCTTCTAAGTAAATACCCCAAATCCTAGAATCATAGAGCTGGAAGAGACCGCAAGGGCCATCCAGTCCAACCCCCTGCCATGCAGGAACTCTCAGTCAAAGCATCCCCGACAGATGGCTATCAAGTCTCTGCTTAAAGACCTCCAAGGAGGGAGTTTCCACCATTCTCCAAGGGAGTTTGTTCTCCTGTCGAACAGCCCTGTCAGGAAGTTCCTCCTAATGTTGAGGTGGAATCTCTTTTCCTGTAGTTTGCATCCATTGCTCCGGGTCATAGTCTCTGGAGCAGCAGAAAACAAGTTAGCTCCCTCCTCAATATGACATCCCTTCAAATATTTAAACAGGGCTATCATATCACCTCTTAACCTTCTCTTCTCCAGGCTAAACATCCCCAGCTCCCTAAGGCGGTCCTCATAGGGTATGGTTTCCAGACCTTTCACCATTTTAGTTGCTCTCCTTTGGACACACTCTAGTTTCTCCACATCCTTTTTTAATTGTGGTGCCCAGAACTGGACACAATATTCCAGGTTGGGGCTGACCAGAGCAGAATAGAGTGGCACTATTACTTCCCTTGATCTAGACAATATACTTTTATTGATGCAGCCTAAAATTGCATTGGCCTTTTTAGCTGCCACACCACACTGTTGACTCATGTTCAGCTTGTGGTCTACTTGGACTCCCAGATCCCTTTCACAAGTAATCTTGTTCAGCCAGGTGTCCCCCATCCTATATCTGTGCATTTCATTTTTCCGCCCTAAGTGCAGTATTTTACATTTCTCCCTGTTGTTTGATGTGCTTCAGACCTGTGCCAAAGTTTTGCAATTGTTTTGCAACAACAACAACAAAAAATGACAGAAGTTTGGAGTAACTCAGAAAATGTTGTAATTTTGGAGTTTACTTAGGAACACGGGTTTGAGTAAAACTATTGCTCAGTTTTGGGATCATTGTAAAACGTGGGAGTTGGTGCAAAGGGTTGCAAAACAATTGCAAAACTTTTTTACCAGTTTGGAGGGATTCCAGATTTAAAGGTTGGTAGTTAACAAAGCTATCACTCCATTCTGTTTTTCCATGGTACACAGAATCTTACTGAGGACTAGTTATACAATAAAGCAATAAGATCAGTTTATTCACATAGAAGAGGGCTAGCAACTCATACTCTTACCTCATATTTGTCAGGCAAAAAGTCACAAGCAGGCATTTTTGATTGCAGGTGGAAAGACTTGTTTCTTTCTTGTTGTATACATATCTCTAATTTTTAAAAAAATGCAAATAAGCAAAATTATAAAAACTTATCAGGATAGACCCAGTGGTGGCCCACGGCTCAATGCGCCATCTCATTATGGACTATGCTTAACCATTTCATTTCTTACTATTTTCATAGGGTGGGTAATGTTATGTTAAATATGCAGAATGGAGGGAATCTAAAGAGTGCACCTGCTCATAAGGTTTTCCAGATTGAGATGTCAGGCAGCCACTTCAATGCTATTCTGTGTGACTGTGCCTGCATCTGCCATGAAGTAGTGAGTTCATCTCTACTGGTAATAGATGCTAGGTAGCAGATGGCAGTAAAGGCAGCAAAGGAAGGAACTGTGTGCCAGAAAACCTGCCCCATCTTCCAGTAAAGCTTAAGCTAACCTACCTCCTTCAGGTATGCTGGAGGATAATGTCCCATCACCAGTGCTGAAGAAAAATTCAACTGGGAATTTGTCTTTCGCACAAAGGTGAGGTGGGGAAAATAATCTTCTTCATGTCAAGCAGCAAAATGGCTTGGTTGTCAGGCAATGTACCAGGTTGCTGAAACATTATCCTCCTTCATTTCTCCGCTGGCCAGTGTGGTGCAGTTGCTTGAGTATTGGACTAAGACTCTGGAGCAGTGGTGTCACTGGTATTGGTGTGGGTGCCCATCATCTGGTGTGCGTGCCCAGAAAGGGTTGCGCCTCACTTACCTGCCCCCCAGCTGCCCAGCCAGATCACTGTTGAGAGGGGTGATGCTGTGGCCTTCGAAGGATCCATTCAGACTCTGATATGGCTGCTGGGCAAGTGAGAAAAGGAGGTGACACCTGTTCTTGCTTGCTTAGCACCCATGCCAGTCCCACTGGGTATACCACACTCCTCTCTGAAATGTCACCTGATGCAGTCCACACACTCCTCGTGATACCACTGCTCTGGAGAACAGGGTTCGAATCCCTGCTCAGCCATGGAAACCCAGCAGGTGGCTTTGGGCAAGTTACATTCTCTCCATTTCAGAAGAAGGCAAAAGTAAACCCCATCTGAACAAATGTTGCCAAGAAAACCTTGTGGTAGGGTTACCTTAGGATTGCCATATGTCAGAAACCACTTGAATGCATACAACAACAACAACCAAAAATGGCTGTTTAATTTTTTTAGACCCTTGAAGCATAATGAAACTGAACACTTAAGTAAAACAACAGTACAGACTGGCATTGCAAAAGAATCTTTATTATTTTTTTCATTATATATAAGAAAACAAATAATGTTGTTATAAAGAACTGTCAGCAATACGTGTGTGAGCTGAGATTGCCAGAACTTGGGAAAATGCCCAAGGACTTTCAGTTTGTACATCTTTTGTAAGAATGTGGTTAGTTCAGAAGAGTTTGCTAATGATTGATCTACATGATCAGTGTATCTAATCTCCTTAGTCTAAATCCAATGGTCATTCCCATTTAGTGTAGACCCATTACATAAATACTGAGGCAACAAATTCGCATTGATTCAGTGAATCTACTTGAGTTCAGAATAACAAGTGGATTTAGGACTTGCATGCTATTTTTAGCTGCCTAAAGTTTCTGGATAAAAGGCAAGATACAAATTAAATAATTCAATGTAATTAATGAATACAAAATTTCCAAAATAACCCAAAGATGGATTCCTTTTCTTTTATGCAGAGATGGGAGACTGTGGCTCTAAATACCTGAAGCGCTGTCAGAGAAGAGAGAGCAAGCCTCTTCTCTGCTGCCCCAGAACATACTACCAGGTCAGATGGTTTGAAGTTACAGGAGAGTAGATTTCGATTGAACATTAGAAAGCATTTCTTCACTGTAAGAGCAGTTTGGCAACGGAACTATTTGCCTAGAGAAGGGGTAGGATCTCCTCCTTTGGATTTCTTCAAAAAATGCTGGACAGCTCCCTGATAAGTGTGCTTTAGCTCAGTGATTCCCAAACTTTGGTCCTCCAGATGTTTTAGATTTCAGCTCCCAGAATTCCTGACAGTTGGCCAACCTGACTGGGGCTTCTGGGAGCTCAAGTCCAAAACACCTGGAGGACGGTTAGCTGGAGATCCTGCACTGAGCAGAGGTTGGACTCAATAGGCCATGATGCCTCTTCCAACTCTATCTATTCCAAATATTTCTGGACTGAGATTCCCATTTTCCCTCCCCACTGTCTATTGCAATCTAAGATGGATGAGTGCTATAGGCCAAAAACATAAACAGGCTACCCCTCGCCATTCTACCACATTGCTTGGCTTTGCAAGCTATTTTGGCTGTGGTATGATGGACTGGATCTTGTATGTACCTTGTTCCCTTTTACTGAAACTAATGCTGCACAGGAGGAGCAAATGGGATAATCACTCCAGCATCCCTGCCGGGGGACATCGGAAACATTACTTTTCTGGACTAAAATCCCCCGAGTCTCATTGTATCTGGAACCACTGGCTAAAACAATCTTAATGTTTGCCTCACCAGAACCCATGTTGGCAGCAAGAGCCCAACGGTGGATTAGTGTGATACCAATTCAGAAGATTCAGAAGTAAGAAGAAAAGGAAGAAGGGAAATAAAAGGAAACAAATGTCGAGAGAAAGGACAAGCAAGTAGAAGGGTTAAAGGAAAGATGTGGAAAGAGAAAGGGATACCAGAAAGAAGGGAAATAAATTAGAATATTAGTATCAGTAGAATATCAGTGGAGCTAATGCATGTATATATGTTCAAATGTTCAAATGTTCAGGTACTAGATGATAAATGTATAATAAGTTTGATTCATGTGCGTAATATTTGTTAATGTTTGTTGATTTTTTTCATTTACTTGTATATATGTTTAATATATATATATATATATATATATATATACTTGTATGCACTGTGGCCTCTTTAGACAGCAGGCCATAGATGCTGCTTTTCATAGTAAATAAAATTTATTCATTAGCTAACAATAAAGGACTACTTGACTTTTTTCCTTTTCCCTCCTTTATGTTCCCAAGAAAGTCTACAGAAGTGTTAATTTTTTATTTTACCATGTTCTTCCAAGGTGTTCAAGACAGTGCATTATACTTTTCATCATGAAAAAGTGAGTGATTAGGTCAGTCGTCCAGTACACTTTGTGCCAAAGCAGAGCCCTGAGTCAAAGTCCCAAGTCTAACAGTCTATGTATTAAAGCACACTGGCAGAAGAAACGATCTTTCTTACATCATGAACTTGAATCAAAGTCCAAGTTCAAGGCTCCATTCACAACTGTCCTTGTGATGGGTATTGCTGTCCCTTGTGCAGCAGTGCTAAAACCAGGTTAGCCCGGTTGAATCAAGCAATGACAATGAAGAACATAATACTTCCATGAGATAGCTTCTAATCTCAAGGCGCTCTGGCAGAGCAACCAAATGTTCACCAAATCCAGGCTCTTCTTTCAAACAGTGCACAATTATGTGGGTCAGGGAAATGTCTCACCTTCCTTGGTCCTTAATGAGAACTGTACAGCCTCTGAGCAGGACCCTTTTAATACGCCACCATTGTGGCACTTCTATACCACTTTAACTGCAAAGTTTCCTATGTAAACCTGGGATCTGCAGGAAGGAATATTTAGAATCCTCCACCAGAAGCTCCAGAGGTTCACCAAATTACATATCAAATATGATTAAGATGAATAAGAACAGATCAGATGCAGCAAATGTAGCAATGTACTGTAGGAATGTAATAATGTTTGGGATATACCAATATGTAATAGAGGATAATAGATTACACTGGGAAGTCAAGAATGCAAAGATGAAAAATGACTGATCTTAGTAATATTCTAGGCTTTCCTTGTTCATATACTCTTTTATGGGGGTCCCTCTCCCCTTCTGTATATACCAAATAAATATATATGCAATAGAGAGAGAGAGAGAGAGAGGAAGGTCCAAAACACAGTGCAGAAATAATCCAGTTTGAGACTGCTTCAGTTGCCTTGGCTCAATGCTAGGGAATTCTGGGAACTGTAGTTTTGTGAGACATTGAGCCTTCTCTGTCATGATCTTTAAAGCCCTTCACAGCTTGGGCCCAGCCTATCTATGGAAGCGCTTTTGTTCATACAATCCGCCCCACACACTCGGGTGAAAACTTGTTGCAGCCGATAAAAACTGGGCTTACTATGGCCTCTCAATGGAGATTTCCTTCTGTTGTCCCTAAATTACGGAATGACCTGCCGGAGGAGATCTGGGACATTACTGACCTTGACGGCATCAAAAAGCAGGCCTTCCCAGGTTAAGTGGGCTGCTCCATCAGCTGCTTGGCTTTTGTGCTGCTATTTGGTCTGAACTGGCATTTTAAATTTGAGGGTGGGAGGGTTTTTGGGTCACAAGGCTTTTGTGATATTCATTGTTGTTCTGTATTTTTGGGCCCCACTGAATATAGTAGAGCTTGTGTGTGGTGGCACAGTGGCGCCTGTGTGCCATGAGGGTGCGCACCATTCATACCACTGTCACATAGTAATAATGATAATGATAATAAAATGTATTTGTATCCTGCCCCTCTGAGAGCCATCGGGGCAGCTAACAAAGTTAAAAATACAAGACATATAAAATGCCTGGTACCCTCCCCTCCTTAAAAAAGTATTAAATGCAATGCAATATTTAAAAAACAGAACAAACAACAACAAACAAACAAACAAACAAGTTAGAAACTGACCAGAAGGTCATGGCTTCAGCGTAAGCTGAAGGCTGTGTTTAGTGCACCTGCACATGGTGGGGCAGATGTGTCTTCATGCTCTTTTAATGTCCAAGTGGATATAAATAAATAAGTATTATTCTTACTATTATTCTTACTTTCCCATAGGGAATCTCTGGAGAACCCTTGCCCTGTCCGTAGGGAATGCCTGGGCTTCCTCTCTGGGCCAGTCCTAAGAGCTGCCTGGCCCTTTCCCCGCTCCCTTCTTGGCTTTCTGCCTCCTCGGGACAGGAGTCCCTTCCATCCTTTCCCTCCTCTCCTTTGTCCTGGCTCCTGGTGCTGCTCTTACCTCTCCCGGGGCCGAGGAGCCGGCTTTGGGGGCTGAGGAGGAGGAGGAGGAGGCGCCCCCTTCCCCACCGAGATGCTGCCAAGGCCGCTGAGGGAACCACCATCCTCGCTCTCCCGCCAGAAGACAAAGCCAGGCCCAAGAGCAGCAGCAAGGGCCTCAGTCTGAGGCGCCAATGGAGGCCCACTCGGGCCGCCGCCTCCCCTTTTGGCCCGCTCTCTCTCTGCCCCTCCGCCGCCGCCGCCGCCCTCACTTGGAACCAGCCACAAGGCCAAGGGGAAGCCCTGACACAGGCCTCCCTCTTCTCGGTGGCCTTGTCCTCCTTTGCCTTCCAACTCTGCCTCCACACTGAAGAAATAACCCGGTCTGGCACCGCCTTAACTCTTTCTCTGGCTCAAGGCTATGGAACTCTGGGAGGCGGAGCTTGTTTTATATATATTTAGATATGTTTGTGTGTGTGTGTATGTGTGTGTGTGTGTGTGTGTGTGTGTGTGTGTATATATAACTCCAACTCCCAGAATTCCATAGCCTTGAGGTAACTTATATATATATATATATATATATATATTTAATATTTATTAATATTTAATTATATACTATATATATTTAATTAATTGATATATATTATAGTTTATATAATATATATTTAATTCATATATGCTCATACTATATATATATATTAATATTATTATATGATATGTATTACTTAACTATATAATTAAGCGCAAAAGTCAATGCTGCAAATGCACTGATGATACAAGAGTCCTGGCCGATGCCCAGATGACAAAACCTCTCTCCTCAGAGTGTTGAAGCTAAAGAAACTGGCTTCTGGTGAGCAGATGTATTGCCTCCTTCACACATCAACACTGACCATTGTAAAGGTCTGAAAGACTTGTGTCTCCTCCTCACCTTGCCCTTCTAAAACTTAGGACAAGGGGCCTGATTTGCATTACACTTCTCCCAATTGAGAGAAAAGAGCAGCTTCTGCACATTCAGAGCCACAGTAACTAGACTGGGCCCTGACTGCATGGGAGAGAGGCATAACATTTGTTATTCCACCCCAGGCTGCAAAAGCCCAAGGACCCTGGAAATGGCAGCTAAGTTCCCAAAGCATATTTTAGCTCCTCTTAAGGCATGTTGAGAGCCAGCATGGCACAGTGGTCTGAGCCTTGGAGTAGGATGCAGGAATCATGGAATCAGAGTTGGAAAAGACCACAAGAGCCACCCAGTCCAACCCCAGTCTGCCATGCAGGAACACACAATCAAAGCAGCCCCAACAGATGGCCCTCCAGCCTCTGCTTAGAAACCCCCAAAGAAGGAGGCTCTGTCATTCTCCGAGGGAATGTGCCCCACTGTCTGACAGGAGACCAGGGTTCAAATCCCCTCTCAGCCATGGAAACCCACTGGGCGACCCTGGGCAAGTCACAGCCTCTCAGCTCCAGAGGAAGGCAATGGCAAACTCCCTCTGAAGAAACGTATCAGGAAAGCCCCATGACAGGGTCAGGAAGGCACACAACAACAACAACAACAACAAAGGCATGTTGTTTGGGGACCACTATGTGAAGGGTCAAAGAAACAAACAAGAACTGTTCCCTTCTGCTTCAGTGGTCTTGAACATATAGGAGAGGGCAGAAGATTGTTATTTCCAGCCAATTGAGGCAGAAAGTGTGATGCAAGACGAGGGCCTGAGGGGAAGGAGGAGAAGGTGAAGTGGAACAGGTGGGGAACTGAATGGCTAGTAGTTGGATGGAGGAACCACCTAGGAATACCAGGCTTTCCTAATGCAGGGGTGAATAACCACATTTCTTGCCTGCCAAGAAGAAGAGCCCTCCTCACGACCACCATCTCGAGGGGAGAGAAGCAGAGTCATGATGTGTTATGTATTGTTAATCTGATATTGGAAACCGCTTTGATCATCCACAGAAAAGCGGTATACAAATAAAGCTTATTATTATTATTATTATTATTAAATTGAGGCAGGAGATGACAGACACTATCCTCTCCTGGAAAAAATGTGTCCAGTTCTTGGGAACCACAATTCATAAAGGATATTGAGAAGCTGGAGCATGTCCAAAGGAGGGTGACTAAAATAGAGAAGGATCTACGAGGAGAGGCCTTGGGACCTGGGTATGTTCAGCCTGGAAAAGAGAAGGTTGAGGTGATTGTTAGGGCGTGGAAGGATGCGCTGTGTCCACCACGGCCACCTACAGAGTTGAACCACGTCGACAGGACGCCAGGGAGAAGGAATCTGAAGAGATGTCTGCAAAGGTATTCAGGCCAAGAAGGAAAATACTCCTTCACCACTGCAAAAGGCCTTAAGCTCCCGGCTTGAGAAATAATGACAAGAGCACTTCAAGCCTTTACTCTACACAAGAGCTTTAATAAATAAGTTACTTTAATAAATAAATTACTTTGCCAACCAAACAACCATAACAACAAAACAGAGAGGCAGTTACTCAAACACCAACTGTCATAACTGACACTCTCTCTCAGAAGGACTGACAGCATCAACATTCCATAATACAAGTGTCAACTGCCACTGGAACTGTAATAAGTTCCACTACAGCTCTATATTGTGGACACATAAATGTCATTTCCTAACAGTGATATGGTAGCCCTGTTTAAATATTTGAAGGGGTATCATACTGAGGATGGAGCAAGCCTGTTTTCTGCCACTCCAGACCTACGACACAGAGCTATGGATGCAAACTACAGGAAAAGAGATTTGATGTAAACATTCGGAAGAACTTCCTGGCAGCAAAAGCTCTCTGACAGTGGAAGAAGATCTCTGGGAGTATGGTGTAGTCTCCTTTGGAGGTCTGTAAACAGAGGCTGGATGGCCATTGGTCAGGAGTGCTTTGATTGTGTATTCCTGCATGGCAGGGGGTTGGACTGGATGGCCCTTGAGATCTCTTCCAGCTTAACTGGCTTATGTAGTGTCAGAAGTTTTGTGTTGTGCTCCTTGTTGTTTTTGTTGCAACAGACTAACATGGTCACCTGTGTGTAAACTACACTTGTTGCCTTATAATGTGGGGAGTGTATGTGAACAGTCACCTTCCCATCTTAGAAAACATTTAGTTAGGGAAAAACAATAACTTCTGCCACATTTTGCTCAAGAAATATTTTATTCCTTATTGTTGGATAACACAGTATAAAGCTTTCCCTCCCCGACCAGTAACAATAACGACAAAACAGCAGTGTAAAGGATGGACAGGTTTGTGAAAAAAGTACATTAACACACTAACAATATTGATCATTACAGTAAAACCAGTGGTAGACATTATTTAAAGTAACAATAAGTTATTTAAAGCAAACTTTCTCCACAGTCTTCCAGCAAAACAATTTGTCTTCCAGACACATCTGACAAACAATAAAAGATTCCTGAGCTTTTAATTTTATACCAGTGTTCTCAAATCAATATATTAAATAAAGATTATTTTTAATCAATGTCCTATATCCTTTAGCTTACTTAGCCCATAAAACTGGGGATCCTAATCATTCACAAAAAGAAAACTAATCTGTGTGATCTAGAATATTTCTTAATTTGTGAAACACAAGGTAGACAGTAGGTTTCTTTCAAAAAGAAAATAGGTCTCAGTTAAACTAGCAAATACAAAAAATGGATACACTAGTAATGCACAAGCCTAGCCAAATGGTCAGCTAGAATTCTGTCTTTTTCTTCAAATGAAATATATAGCATATGTGTGAGGGTCAAACTATATGTTCTGAGGAATTCAGTTCACATGTTTTCCTTTAGAACTGAGATGCTTTCTTCAGCAATCAAACTTGCAAACTGAGCCCATGTGTACTTTCCCATGACTAATAAGAAAACTCACACACAAAAGCACATGCTAAATGCTGGCAAAGAAAAGCACACACTGGCTGCATCCACACTGTAGAAGTAAGTCACTCTGACACCACTTTAACTGCCATGGCTCAATGCTAGGGAATTCTGGGAGTCTTAGTTTTGTGAGACACTTAGCCTTCTCTGTCAGAGAGCTCTGGTGCCACAACAAACTACAGTTCCCATCCCAATATTCCATAGCACTGTGCCAAGGCAGTTAAAGTAGTGTCAAACTGGATTATTTCTGCAATGTGGATGCAGCCACTATGACAAGCATATACCTGTTTTACCACCTGAGGGAGCAGTGGAGCCTGTATTCTAAATACTGTACAGTATATACTAAATGCATCATATTGTTTGACCAGATTCAGAATTTTCACTGATTAGTAAATTTGGGCTTCCACAATACATAAGAAATCACTGAACAAGAAATCATTGAGCGACCTGTATGACTTGCAAGAAACTGAAGGAAAATATAAATCTTCAGCTTTCATCCATAATATTTGCTGCTCACTAGCTGCTATTTCAATGCAAAAAGTGAGCAAGAAAAGGTTTCAAAACAAGGCTGGCCCCAAAACATTTTGCTGACTGACGCAGAATAGCAAATGGTGCCCCAATCCATCCCAATGGATCAAGGTCCACAAAACCCAAAGCAGAATGTAAGGCAGAAGATTACATAAGCCCCCATTTCCCAAAAGTGACAGTAAAAACAACAGCAACAGGCAGCACTTTCCTGCCCTTTCAATACACCCAGAATCTATTCCCTGAAGTGGCAATTTCACTCTGCCAAAATCTAACCTTCCCAAGATTTACTAGGCTCAATCCGATTACATTGGGTTATGGGTAGGCTGGAGCCAGAATGAATTTGCTTACAATAAACTTATGGAAGTTGCTCATACACAGTTTCACTCTCACCTGCTTACATTTAAAAAGAAAAAGTCTGAAGAGCTTTAAATATATATAACGGCCAGCATGGTGTAGTGGTTTCAGCATTAGACATTAGATTCTGGAGACCAGGGTTCAAATCCCCATTCAGCCATGAAAACCCACTGAGTGATCTTGGACAAGTCACTCTCTCTCAGCCTCTGAGGATGGCAATGGCAAACCTCCTCTGAATAAATGCACCACAAAAACCCCATAATCGGTTCACCTTATGGTCACCATAAGTCAGAAATGACTTGAAGGCACACAGCAACAACAAATATAAGTTATCATGGATTTAAAATTAACTAAAAATGCTGTCTGCTTCCTTAAGCACCCCCTTTGTCACTCTGCCACATATCACAGCAATTGTAAAGGGCTCAATTTGCTTCTTTCAAGATAATTAGCATTTTGACATCTCCGTTCCTCCCTCTCTCTGATTTCAGAGGGCAAAGGAAACAGGTAGCGTGATTTGTTTGGAGAAAAAGAAACAAGCCTGTTCCATCACACTGTCTTATTGCACAGCTTTATGGCTTTGCAGCAAACACATATTTAGCTGGTTTATGTTTTCCTGCACAACACTCACATACTATATGCCAAGTCAATAGAAAATGACCATTCCCATCTACACTTACTAATCCAAAGTAAATCCCATTGTGATCTATGGGATTTACTCTCCTAATCAGATTGCAGCCAAAAGATGTAAGATTTATTGATGTGAACAGCGAGTGCAGCATATTTGAGAAGTGAACACAGGAGAAAGAAGAAGCTGCAAATGGAATTTTAACAAGTGGCCATTATTGATAAGACTACACAAGTAAATTATATATATATATTTTAAAAGCCTGTTGCATATGTGTAGCTAGACAAAAACAAGTCAACAAATTGAAGACAGAATTTGTTACTTGACATGTCTGCTAGGAAAGGCAGATTGCTTTTTACAGAGAATAAAAATTACAAATTTTTAAAAATAATTATTTCTGGACCATTATATCACAGCATAAAGAACAAAAAAATCCTTCAATTTCTATTTAATATAATCTGTACTGGGGGTGGGGAAACCCACTTACCACAGTTTATAATTAATGCCATGGATGATTAGAAAACTGGTGTAGGGCAACGTATATGTTTCTAGTTGATACATATTAACAGCCACTGTTATTGGAAAAATGTAAGAGCACACTTTGACCATCAGCAATAATGCGGGAGAAAAATATATGTTTTACTTATATACAATATTTAGTCTGAACAGAGGTCACTCTTTGCTGTCCTGGACATGTGGGTCTGTTTCAAGGGAGACCTTTAATGATGACAATAGAAAGCTGTTAACTGCAGACTCATTAAAAATAAGGACAACAGTGCACATTTAATAGATTTCCTTAATTTTCACTATTGTAAAGGGGTGTTTCAACACAGAGCTATTTTCCATTTTCCCTACGTTTTTAGTGGGCAAGAGGGAGAAATGCAAATTCCATCAACAAAGTCCATGTGACAGATGGTGAGATTTCTAATCTAATATTATCTGAGGAGGGTTACAAATTGCCTGCCTTTGGCTTTATGCTTTCCTACTCCAGGAATAGCCAAAATTTTTGGCACCCGTTTTCCAAAAGCTGAATATAACAGGTGCACAAATAAGAACATAAGACAGATCAGACCATAAGGTGGATCAGACCAAAAGCTTAGATAGTTCAGAATACTGGTTCCTCCATGTCTGCCATGGAGTTAAATATTTTAGTGAAAATAGGGGGGAAAGACTCGAAGGGCAGACATTCAGCCAGAATTTCTACTGCTGCTGGACTGAAAGTTCTCAATGGTTGTGATGCTCCATGTCAGATAGGGACACAGAAGGGCATGCTCCTCACATGCACCATTACTGTACAAGCCCAGTGCACTTGGCATTGCAAAGGCAATTGATTTAAATGTCATTCTGGAAGTGTCTATGAGAACTGCACTGGGAGGGTAAGTCCCTTGAAACAGGCATAGAAATACATGGACTTGATATGGCAGGAAGAACCGAAGACCTCAAGAAAAACAATTTTACACATATTCGACATTACCCCTACACCAAGAGAGTTTCATTACAGAAACTGCGCCTTCCTCTCTTATCCTCTGCATTGTTCACAGAACAGTAAGAGAGGAGGCAACAAAACTTTTTGGTTAAGTACATATTTCTGGAGAATTAGAAAATAGTTATATTTTTTACCAATAGAAAAATAGTCTGCAAAAATACACAGGGCTTGTATTAAAGTAGACTTTTTACTATGTACAATAAGGCAGTACAAGTAACTGAACTCTGCTGAAAGGTAATTCAGATCATTAGAAGAATACAAAAAGGTAAATTCCCTTCCCCCAACCCCATGCCGAAATCCTTGCAACAGGTTTTGTTTGCAGTTAGTTTGAAAAGGCTACAGAGATGATAGGGTATACAATAAGAGTGGACAGAATATGGTCCTCTAGAGTTGGACTACAACTCACAGCATTCTTCATCTCTGGCTTTGCTGGCTAAGGCTGCTGGGATTTGTAGTCTAACAACATCTGGAAGGCTGTAAGTTGTCTGCTTCTACTGCACAATAATCATACTGAAGCAAAGAAGGAAAACTAGGTATAGAAGACCTCCCCCCTCTATTCAGGAATATATTCATAGAATCACAGCGCTGGAAGAGATCTCAAGGGCCACCTAGTCCACCCCTCTGACATGCAGGAATGCATAGTCAAAGCACCCCCTGATATATAGCTATCCAGCCTCTGTTTAAAAACCTCCAAAGTAGGAGACTCCACCATATTCAATATATTAGATCTGATAAAGGGTCTTTGGTATAATATTTTTAACATCCATAAAACTAGGGCTTTCTTTAAAATAGAAAGATAAAGGGAAATGTTATAGAAAAACTGGTATGAACATTTCAGTAGTAGCATGTCAGCAAAACTGCATGAACAACAATAATCATGCAAGCTGTTAAGCAATTGTATTCTCTCCCCCTCCCCCCCATCATGTGTTTACTTTATGTTGACTGTTGTATTTGGCTAGTTTTTACTGAAGAAAGCATGTAGTTCTTGGGTGGCCAAGGAATGGCATAGATCAGGTCCAACATCAGCAGAAGGGGAAACTCAAGCCAGCTACTGTGGACCTACTGGTTCTGCTCCTAATGTCCTGGGTCTCCTTTTCCAGTATGCCAATGAGCGTCAGGGGAGGCAGCTGCCACTGGAATCCCTCTCAAAACACCAGAATAATGTACCAGGGGTTGTCCCCACTGTCCACAGACTTCCATCCCACCAGATTTTTCTGGGCTGGAACCACCACTTTTTTCGAGACTGGAAGTGACTAGAAAGATCGCTTCTGGCTAACACAAAAAAGGTTATTTCAGTCCTCCCCCAAGTGTGCATGGGGAAAAAGAACTAATATGGACAATAGCCCCACAAAAGGTTTTGTAGGCAGCAACTGCTCATTTTTAGGCCAATTTTTCCTCAGAGGGGAGAGGGTTCATTGTGTGTGTGTGTGTGTGTGTGTGTGTGTGTGTGTGTCTTGGAAAGCTGTATGCAGACCACAGGAGACACAATTCTGGCCTACTGCTTACAAGGACAGCTCCCTGGTACATGCTGAAGGAGTTCTGCCACCATTCTCCTTCTCTGACAGTTCTTGTCCTACTTACAGCAGAGATAAAGAGGAGAAAGTGCAAATGGGCCACCTATTTGCTAACATGGGAATTGGTTATATTGGTATACAAAGAGGTGATCAGAAAGCTCCTGTCTAAGGGTCCCCTCTGTACAACTGGCAGTGAATTAAATGGATTTGTGGCACTTAGGATAGAAATGTCCCTGGGTCCAGAGGCCGCACAAAGTGGATCTGAACTCTTGTTTATGGTCTGCAGTACTGTGGCCCAGTCAACTTAAAGAAAAAGTCTCTCCACCCCCAAACATGATACGTTATACATGTAGTATACCCCTCATACTGGAGCAATGTGTAACTGGGAAAAGGTCATTTTTTGTACATCTCCCAGAATCCTCTAGCCAGCTTGACCCCTGGGACTTTTGGAAGCTGTAGTTCAAAAAGCAGCTTCCCCAAGCTATGCACTACAGTGGCACATTTTATCACATTTGTATTGTAAAGTTTACAATTTGTATTGTATTGTGTACAATACATACTTATATAATAGCACACTTGTGAAAAATAGTTTGGACACCACTGGTGTAGTTTAAGAATCTGACTGCCATACAATTTTTCACTGATTTTTTAAGCAGAAGGGCAGTCTGCACCTCTCAACTAACATTTGATGATGATCTGAGGTTGCTTTTGTCACATTTTGCATTAACCATGTAATAATGCATCACAAACAGAAATTGGTAGTGTGTGTTCGTTTTTTTAAAAAAATAAAACTACATCATGTATTTTTAATTCCTGTAAGTTATTCTTCAAACATTAGCTCTGAAAAATCAGAGAGAAAAAAATTATCTGTAAGCTATCAGCATATTCATAGGTGATTCAGCATAAAGCATTAAAAGCTATGCACTACTACAACAACTGAGCTTAATCAGATATTTGACCAATTTTGTGTGATTCATGTCTACTTTACTTGTAGTGTCATCTGAAGAGGACAGCCAACCTTTCAATTAATTAAAGGTGGGCATAAAATTATTTGGATCCATGTAGTCCATCCCACCACGCTGCATTTTGTATGCATTTGGAGCAGAGTGGCAGTAGCTCATATTTTTCTCTGCTTGGCTCTGTTGACATCTCTGGCTCAGTTCCTTTGGACGTTCCTGAAAGGAAGGCAAACCCCCCATTTTGGGATCTGGAAATAACACCAAAATATGGTTATTGGCAACAGTTGAAACCTTGGTGTATTCATTCGCATCTCTGGCAACCAGACTTTTTTCAGATTTGTGAACATTTTCTTTCTGCTTTGGTAATACAGCCAGTACGCCATCATGATTGACTTTGTGAACTTCTACATAATCCATTGGCTTTGTAGATGAAGAAGGCAATCTCTCGGGAGGAAATAACCACAATACCCTTTGATCACTGTGAACATTTAAGGGTAAATTTGTCCCATCCTCCAATTTGGCTGGTGTTCCTTTGCTAATAGTTTCAGTGGTTCTAGGATGTTCGGAATGATGATCCATTTCTTCATTCCTTATCAGAACAGGTGACCTGTTTACATTCATGGCACTGAGTGTTCTTTTGCACACACCTGAGGCCTCCTGGTTGAAACAATTAGGAGTCTGACAATTTGGCATCTGGGCCCCAGGCCATGTGGACACCCGTGGTCCACCACTGTTGAAACAAGAGAGCTGCCCTTCACAGTCTATACTTGAGGTTTCTGGTGTGCTTTTTATACCAGTGTTCTTTTGCACATCCTGGATATCTAGTGCTTTCAATTCAGGTGGATTTCTGGCATCTTTGCGCTTCTCCGCCAATAGAGAAGGACTCTCACAACTTCCTCTCCCTGAGTCACTGTCTGTTTCCTGGTGTGTCAAATCGCGATGATTCTTTCCATGATTTGGCATTAATTGCTGGTCTTCACTATCATCAATTTCCAAAAATTCTACCAACAGGTCATCATAATCTGATGTTGGAGGGAAACCCTGGCAATTCAGAGCACTCAGTAATTCTTCAGTTTTTCCCGCCTTAAGGAAAACACACGTACAATGATATTAGGCATAGGATGATTAGACTATTTGAATTACACTCAAAATTGCAACAGACACAAAAGTAATGTAAAGCAAAGCTTGGGGGGAAAATACTTTTTTGGACTACAGCCATGAGCTGTGTACCACCTTTGTAGTTCATACTTTACTATATAATATGAACTTTGATAGATGACAGCTTACTTCCTCAGATGCATGCTAGAGCAATTTTAGGATTATCTGGTGCAGGTAAACTCTATACATGGAAACATGCTGGGCTTTTAAGCAAATAAAAGGATATATTTTTAAGCATCCTGAGATGCGTCTCCAATAGTAGGGCAGGAAAGCACATAGCGTCTATGCCAGAGATCTCAAATAAAGTATTTAACTAGTCAAGGAATCCCAGGTCACTGAAGCAGGAAAGATTCCCCACTAGCCAACACTAAAAACAAACAAACAAACAAAAACACCCCTACCTACCAAAGCAGACTATATTTGGGATGGGGAACATGAGATCCTCCAGATGTTATTGGACTACTACTCCAATTACAAATGAACTGCTGGTCAATCTGAATGAGGAGCTGAAGTCCAGTTACATCTGAAAGGCCATACATCTGACACCCCTGGACTAAAAGAACCAATGGGTCAAACTACACCTGGCACCGATCACATCCAAGAATGCAAGACTTTCCTTTCACAAATAATCAGGGATTTCACCATGGATGAAGGGTGCTTTAATTATTATTTTTTTCTATTTCAATTCTGAATCATATCAGTCCCTTAGGTGTTATTGTATTTGCATGGTTTGTGGGTACTCCTATTAGTAGCCTTTTCCTGTCAGCAAATCAGCCTGTGATTTGGCAAAGGGATATAGCAGAGATCAAAAGATTAAAGCCCCTTACTTCCACTTGCAGTCCTGTTCTAGACTGGGTACCTCAAATTCGCTCTTAGGGGAGAGAATTCCTTCAAGGGCAAACCATGCAATTATTGAGTAGTTTGGAGCTCAATATAATTGCAGATTGTATTTTGTTTTGTTGTGAATTCAGATAATGTTGTTCAATTGTCTGAATTTACAACAAAACAAAATACAATCTGCTATTATTCACAGAATGTTTAATGTTTCCAGTGCTGGATTCTCACTCTCTCTTTTTTTTTTTTTTTGTCATTCAAAATGCAAGGCAGAGAATATCCATTCTTTATTTTTGCTGAAGACCCAAAGACTCACCTCTAATAGCTGAGCATCAAAGCCTTTAATTTTAGGACCTGGAACAGGTGGCAGAATGCGGGCCACCATGCTGAAAAAGGAAAACGATGGGCGGGGGGGGGGGGAGAGAAGAAGAGATGAAAACAAGCAATTAGTTTTGCAATTAGTTTAGTCCCCCCCTCCTGATTCTAGCACATATGAAGTACGGAAATTTGACAGTTGAATACGCTGTCTGAATTCAAAGCAGCATTAAAGACCTGTCTTTTCTGGCAGGCTTACCCAATTGATTTTTAAATTGTGATTTTTAAATGATGAATTTTAAATATGGATTATTTTAATATATGTATATCTTGTCCTTTTAAATTGATTTGTATTTTAACTGATGTGGTGTGTTTGTTAATTGTTGTTGTTTCCTGCCTTGATCCATGGGGAGAGGTGGGTAAGAAATAACTATGTTATTGTTACTTAGAACTTTGCCCAAGCATGAGATATTGGAGACTTGCTTGTAATTCTCTAGTACATGGGTTTGGGGACATTAGGGAGCCCTTGAATCTTTCTCTAGCACTGTGAAATCTTTTTTAAAAGTTGGTACCTAGACTGAGATTGGAGGCCAAAGCCCTCTAGGACCAAGGCAGTTGTAGGAGACTTTGGTTGGTCTGGAAGTACATTCTATAAAAAAAACCAGAAGCAAAAAATTGAACTGACCAGGCAAGTGAGGTTTTCTTTCTTGAATTGTTGGAAATTTTCCCAAAGACTGCAGCCATGGTCCAGCCAGAGATGGCATTATTCCTTTGACTTTGTAAGAGTCAAAGTCATTCTGTTGAATGGTAATCTAAGGCAATAACTGTTTTTGGTTTTGTTTTGTTTTGTTTTTATTTCTTATGGTTAAGAACAACAGCAAGGATCCATTAGAGGGAAGGATTAGCCCTTTCCATTCCCTTCAAATACAGTGGGCCCTTGGTGTCTGCTGGGATTTGGTTCCAGGACTCCCCCCACCATGGATATCAAAATCAGTGGCTGCCCAAATCCAGTTAAATACAATGGCATGGTAAAACAGAGTCCCTTACATAAAGTAGCAAAATCAAGTTTTGCTTTTGGGAATTTACATTTTAAAAAATATTTTCAAGCTGTGAATGGTTGAATCAATGAATAAAGAATCTGTGGATATGGAGGGCCTACTGTATATATTTTGTGGTTCCCCCTTCGCCCTAACTTACATGACAAAGAGACAAGTCAAAATCTGATTGTTTTAGAAATAACCAATTTGATTGGTTTTACACATCTTGCAACATCAAAAATGGTGACTTACTTAGTTCTCTTCAAAGCCAGTGTCCAGATCATTATCAAACATACAGCAAACGATAAACAAGCCACAAAGATCCAAACAAGTATATCCTTCACTCTGATGTCTAGGAGAAAAAACAAGGAGAGTTTATATTTCAGGTTACATTTCAGCATAACTTCAGACTGGCCTTGGGCACATCATGCTCTTCCAACCTACGAGGAAGGCAATGGCTAACTTCATCTGAATAAATATTGCCAAGAAAACCATATGATGAAATTGAATTGAAGGCACATAAAAACACAACATGCTACAACTGGACTATAGGTTATTTATGCCTCTGTTATTATCAATGTTGATAAATAGTAAGAAATTTGTGTTATTAGTGATTCATTATTTCTAAATTCAGAATAAATCAAACTAAACCAAACAGATTTGTGGTGTTACAAGGCTGGCACTAACTTAACCTTAAGGAGGGGATCCCTAAGTAAAATTAAGGGGAAGGGATCAAATATCACTCTCACCTTTTTGGAGCTTGATGTAACTTTTGGGACTCCAGTCACTCCACGAGCCATGATCTGATCTGCAGCGGACTTGTGCAACATACCTTTCACCAGGATTTACACTGAACATCTTGTATGTTGTTCTCTGACCAACAAATATTTTCTGGAAATGTATGAAAAACAAAGGGAAATAATGAGTACTTTCTAATAAGGGCAACAATAAAGACACTTGATGCTTTTAATTAGAAATGAGATACTCTGTGGTTTCAGAACACTATGTATAATGTGCACATGTTGTAGAGGGATAATGAATTCTTTTCTTTCTCTCGCCTATAACAATGGACCATTAAAGAGAATTAACTGATAAAAAGTTAAAGTCAAACTATAAGGAAGTACATCTTTACACAACACATCATGAATTATCTTAAGAAATTCAAGGCTGGAAAGTTTGGTGATATCCACTAGCCTGGTGCCAAACTAAAGGTTCCTCTCATTTGGATCTAGATTTAGGCATATAGAACAGAGCCTGCCCCGTTAACTTTCCTACAAGGTTTGTATTTTTTTTTCCCCACTCCAAAATCCGGTTCAGGGTGAAACTACCCTCCAGGAAGCATGGTTTTATGGGGATCTCCATTTCCACAAATAGTCCTGGAAGCATTAACAGTATGGACTTTTTCACACAATTCTGATGGCAATCCACACACAATAATGAGTCATCCCAGGAATAGCTAAATTCAGAAAAAACTACAGTATCGAATTTATAAATCTTTTCGCACTGTGAAGTTGCAGTCAATTCACATTTGACTTGGTATGAAATGCTTCTCTAGATCGACCATGGATTCCCTTTGTTATAAACAAACTACAATTCCCATGATCCTTGGTTGCGATTTTCCTTCCTGCATCTCCCTTTTTCTTAAAGGTATACACATACACACAGGCAACAATCAAACAAGCCCCAATCTACAGCCGATGATGCATGGGGACTGACGCACTTACGAAGCACAGACAGCTCCACCTGGAGGGCAATGACAGTTCGGGGGGCACCACAAAGGCATGCAGCCGGCCAAAAGATAAGGCCTGGATTAGGGGCGTGCAGCCCAGGTACACCTTCACACTACTGGGAAGCCTATGTAGGATGGAGACAGGGACAAGCAACAATCCTCAGTGCACAACCCTCGCTGCCGGTAGATCTGGGGGGAGCAGCCGACAAGGCTAACACCCCAGAAGCTCACCCACACTGCCGAAAATAGGCACTTGAAACACCTCCCTGCCCAAATCCACCACTTTGAACCCAAAGATGCCCCTCAAAGACGGTCAGTGACAACAACTCAAGTGGAACTTGGAGCATACGCAAAAAAGATACTTCCTAAGCTAGCAACGGGGATTTGTCCTCATCTGTTTGATACCCAAATCCGCATCGAACCCACTTTAATGTGTTTTTAACCCCTTGTTGTGCTCTGTGTGTGATAAGCATTTGCAAATTGGCTTGCTTTTCCAGGATGCCAGCACTTTAACCATTTTTGGGATGGAAGCACATAGATCCCGTGTGAAAAAGTCCTATGGTTGCTGTGGCTGAAACTTAGTAAGGAACCATGCCATCAAATTTTGGCAGTGATTCCTAAAAGCCATTTAAAATAGAGAAGAAATGCTTGTTTTAATTAGGTTTTTCTGATTTGTCACCAACTCTTCTCAGGAAACTGCAAAAGCTTACTTAAAGCATGAGAGAAGGCCTTCTTGGTGGCTGCCCCCTAGAATGTGAAATTCCCTTCCAAAGAATGTTAGGTCAGCCCTCTTCCTGTTGTCCTTTTGGCAAAAACATGCTGTCAGCCACTGCCTCCCTGTCTCTTAGGGTCAGAGATTTTAAAACCAATGCATAAGACTTTCAGCACTTTTACTAATTATTTATTATTAGTGTTCTATTTTTAAATTGTTTTAACATGCATTTAAACATGTGTATTGTGATTTTATTGGAACCTTTTAAATTAAGTTGGAAGTTGCCTTACATCCCAAACCTGGGAGAAAGGTGAGATATTAAACAGACAGACAGTTCTGTCCCCCAAATTCCATGAGGTGCGTCAGCACAGCAGAAATAATCACAGGTTTCTCACTGAGGTGCACCAGCACTGCAGAAATAATCCATTCTGACACCACTTTAATTGCCACAGCCCAATGCTATGGAATTCTGGGAACCATAGTTTGCTATAGCACCAGAGCTCTCTGGCAAAGAAGGCTAAGTGTCTCACAAAACTACAAATCCCAGTGTTTTATAACACTGAACCATTAAAGTCATGTCAACCTGGGTTATTTCTACAGTGCAGATGCAGCCAGAGATGCAGCAGTACAGATATGGAGATGGTGATTGAAATAAACTAACTATGGGTGTCTGTGTGTATGTATATGTATGTGTTAGTGGTACTATGTTGCCCATCAAAGGGCAATTTCTGGTAAATGTTTCTCTGTTATATTGTGCCTCTTCTGTGATGTAATCTATAACTGAAATACAAAATATTTGTCTACCAAGAACTTCTTCTCACCTCCCACTCTTGTCCTTCTTCAGGTTTTATGCACAACTCATATTCAAGGGTTAGCCAGCCAGATTTGACATCACCCAGCAAAGGAGGAGACCAGTTCAACAAGAGATATTCACCATATACTTTTTTCTCAAATTCCAGAGACAGGTTTTTTGGAGGATCCGGCTGAACTGAAAAAGGAAGGATTGGAGATTTATGCTCTTCAACCAATTTGGAACAATGGATGACCCTTCCTCCCTGCCCCCACTATGCTATACATGGAAACAAACTGTTCTACCTGCTGAACTTTATGATATGCAGCAAAAAGGGGGCTTGTCCCCAAAAAGTAACACTGAAACAAAATAGCTATAGGGTGGGCTTCCTTTAGCTGGAATTCCAAAATCCAAAATTGTCTACATGAGTGTCTAAGATAGTGACACCTTTGCTTTCTGATGATTCAGTGTACACAATCTTTGTTTCGTGCACAAAATTATTTAAATATGTTTAAAATTACCTTTAGGCTATGTGTATAATGTATATATCAAACATAAAAAATTTTTGGCCTCATTTCCAAAATATCTCATTATTTGCAAGTACTGTATTCCAAAATCTGAAACCTTAAACACTTCTGGTCCTAAGCATTTTGGATAAGGGATACTCAACCTGTACAGTATTTTACCAGAACTAGATGCCAGCAATTTTAGATAACAGAATAAACAGGGACAATTGGTGTGAAACTGGGTTATTTCAGCAACATTCCCACTTCTCACCTCCCACTCTTGTCCTTCTTCAGGTTTTATGCACAACTCATATTCAAGGGTTAGCCAGGCAGATCTGACATCACCCAGCAAAGGAGAAGACCAGTTCAACAAGAGATATTCACCATATACTTTTTTTTTGGGGGGGGGGCATGGAAAAACCTGTTTAACCCAGTGAATTTGACACCAGATCCTTAAGTGTGTCTTTTTTTTAAAGAGCCACAATGATCTGGATCCTTGGTAGTGTGAGTATGCTACCGAATCGATCCAGATCGTGCTGCACTGTTCCTCAAAATGGAGAAACCTCCCTTTTAAACTGATATAATAGCAAGTGTGAGGGTTAAAATGGCATGGAGAAATTCGGGAATGGAAAATGTAGTGGGGACATTGGTTTGGTAATCGCATCACTGTGAAGATCTGGATCTCCTCGGGACAAAAACACTACAGATCTCTTCCCTGGGATAATTTTTCCCTGACAAAACATCAGATCAGGCTTTATTCTTATGGAAGTGCATGGCAGCAGTGAGTTTTTAGTCAACCCACAGCTGGATGCAAAGCAGCAAAATGCCCAACAATCCCTTTTGGAACCTATAACAGGTCTGCCCAAAGCAACCTTTTAAACTGGAGGGAATTACTGAAACATCATACTGGGTTGTAAGAGATGCTTAACAACACACTCAGCACTTCTGCAGCAAGAAAACAAGGTCCACTGTCAGGATTGGTCAATCCTTTCATGTTTTATGTAATGCAACATAAAAGTAATGGAAGAGATTACAATGGAAGAGATCTGTCATTTTTTAATGGGGGACTTGGGTTGGTTTACAAGATGACTGTTAGAATTAATGTTGTGTTATTTGATTATATATGTTGTTATACATGCTAATTGACAGTGACATCACAGGCCTGTAATGGGTAAGCTAAATTGCTAAATTGTCAAAGCTAGAGGTTATGCTCTTGCTGTTAATATTGTATTGAACAGGATGCTTGGTATATATAAAACAAGCTATGGGGTTACGTATTTTCTTTTATATGTCATATAGTGTTATATAGGTGGGATACTGACCGCCGCTTTGCGGCGGTCTCCCGCCGGCACCATTTGCTCCGCGCAGGAGCCGCAACAGCCAAACCGCACGGCTCCTGTGTGGAGCAAAAAAGAAGCTCCATTTCGGAGCTTCTTTTTGCAGCGCCTTTATGATGTCGCGAGGCGCCGCTGGCGCATTCACGACGTCATAGGCGCTGCGACACATCTGGACGCTATGCGTCCAGTACGTAAACATGGCGGCCCCCATGTGGAAGGGGCGCCGCCATGTTGTACGTATTCTATACGTACTAGGGTTAGGGGGGTGCGGAAGCACCGCCCCTTCCTAACCTTAGTACGTATAGAAGACGTACTATATGGCGGTTTGTATCCCGCCATAGTATCTTAAGAATCATCGAGTTAGAAGAGACTTGAAGGGTCATCCAGTCCAACCCTTTGCAATGCAAGAACAAATGATCAAAGCACCCCGATAGATGGCCATGCAGCCTCTGTTTAAAGACCTTCAAAGGAGGAGACTCCACCATTCTCCGAGGGAATATGTTCCAATGTCAAACAGTTCTTACTGTCAGGACATTCCTCCCAACGTTGAGGTGGAATCTCTTTTCCTGTAGTTTGCAACCATCGTTCCATGTCCTAGTCGCTGGAGCAGCAGAAAACAAGCTTGCTCCATCCTCAACATGACATCCCTTCAAATATTTAAACAAGGCTATCATATCACCTCTTAACCTTCTCAGGCTAAACATACCCAGCTCTCTAAGTTGCTCCTCACAGGGCATGGTTTCCACACCCTTCACCAGTTTGGTCGCCCTCCTCTGGACATACTCCAGTTTGTCAACATCCTTTTTGAATTGTGGTGTCCAGAACTGGACGCAGTATTCCAAGTGATGTGTGTTTGGAAGACAATTGGTTATGTTGTTCTGAACTGTGGAGTGAGAAAGCTAAGGCTGGCTATCACTGTGATGTCCTGCCAGGACTGATTGAATTTCCCCTGCATTTTCTTTCACATTGGTTCAGGCCATAGACTATTTTAGTGTAGAAAAGTTCATTGTATTAGTTTGTGGGAGGAGCTGTAGGTTTCCCCTGCATTATTTCCAGGTTTGGTTTGCCCTTTCCCAGCATGCTCTGTTGTAGCTGGAAGCCTTTTAGTTTGGAGCAGTCTTTGCTGTGAGCAGGCAGAGAGCTGTCTTTTGGTGGCAAACAGGCCCAGACAGCCGGAAAGGGCATTTCTTACACTTTCGCCATTTTAGTTACCAAGTTAGCCATTTCAGTTACCAAGTTAGCCATTTTAGTTACCAAGTTAGCCATTTCAGTTACCAAGTTAGCCATTTTAGTTACCAAGTTAGCCATTTCAGTTACCAGATCTCAGCCAAATTAGTTACCAACAACAAGTGAATAAAGAATTCAGGAGCTGAAAGACCCTGCACCAGCTCCATTGAGTGAGGAGAGCAAACTAACATCAGACCCAGAAAGATGACATCCGGAAGATTGCTGAAACTGTAAAGTACCTTTTGTTTAGAGCTGGGGAGGAGAAAACTCTTTATTTTGTCCTTTAAATTATATTTCCCCCCTTTTTGAACTTTACATTCAGCTTCAGAGCCTTTTTTGGGTAAAGAGTTTGATCTCACCAGGGTACCGGCGTTGCACACCCAAACCTGCCACCACCTTTAGTTGGGTGTGTCTTCATAATCACTGTAGAAGACTAAGAAGGTTGGAATGCCAGGTGCCTATGGGAGGGATTTTTCTACTGTGAACTTTTATCTCTTAGCTAGTAGTGAGAAAAGGGGAAAGAACTGACTGAAATGAAAGTAGCTTCAATGTTATTGAAATGGAAAGAATCAGCTTTAGTCCATCAAACTTATTGGGAGGAGTACTAGGCATTTTATATGGTATGCAGGAGGTTGGTACCCAGTTCTGTCTGAAATATTTTCCTGGTAACATCTCTGCAACTTCTGAAACAAAGCCTTGGTATTTAACCTACAGAAGATTGATTTACTGAGCTGGTGGCCTCTGTGTCAGTGGTGCAGATTTTAGCCTAAATAATTCTATAGGCTTCAGCACCTGGGTTGGTTCCTGTAAAGTTCAAACTAAAACCCAGAGCAGGTTTACCTCCCCACTGACATGGAAATCCCCAGCTCCCACTGGTCATGGTTGGGCACCACTCATGGTTAATGAGAGATGCCACACAGGCTCAGAGCATTAAAAAGTCACTTTTGGGGGTTACAGTTGCCCAGGTGCCCCAGCCAGCGTTGTTACCATCACATACCTATGTTAGCCACATCCACATAATAAGGTTCAGAGACAGCACTTCCCATCTCATTAGTAGCCTTTATGGTTAAATTGTACATCTTCCAAAGTGAAGTATGCCTTTTATCAAAATAACAAGAATTGGGTCCTGCCGTTATGTAGTCAGGACATTCGTTGTATTCATTCCTTCTGAAAAATAAAAATCAACAAAATAAATAAATAAATAAATAACAACCATAATATTCTTATGGCCATCACAAAGGAATTATTTCCAGAGGAATGGCCACGTTGATCTGTTACAACAGACTAACAACAAGCAGCTCACAGTATCTTAAAAGCTATCACATTTGTCATGACCCAAGCGTTTGTCTCAGATGCACAGACTGATATGTCAGTTATCAAATTCTGGGATGGTGGAGAGAAGGAAATAAATGATGAGGGCAGAAGAAAATCAAGAAAGTATATACTGTATATACTTTCTTCATTTTCTTCTGCCCTCACCATTTATTTCCTTCTCATCACCATCCCAGAATTTAATAACTGAAGTATCAGTCTGTGCATCTGAGTATCATTTTTTCAATTACAAAGTGAACTGATGACAGCAGGAACACTTTCTTCAGAGTGCTTTCATCACTATCAGGCCACTGTGGATGAATCCTCACTTCAGACAGCTACTGAGGGAGTTTAGAGTCCTGTTCTAACTCAACAATAATAGCTGGGTAAGAGTTTAAGGCTTCAGAAACATACCGGGATAACTTTAGAAAAACTCTGTTTCAGTGCTGATTGTTTTATTTATGGAAGCAATTAAAACAACTTTACATTATCTACAGAAGGAATAATACTTTGATATAGCTCCTGGTTTATTGTCAGATGAAGAAAGAGCATAAAGTTTGTTTCATGCATAGAAGATGGAAGACAGTAAGGAAAGCTTGGCCACTACTAATTAGTGCTTCACTTTTCTACTATAGTAGACCTTTCTAGCAATTAGAGACAGTAACACTCTCTCAAATGTGGGTGGGGAACATTTATGCATGGGTGGAACATTTTCATTATATTTATACTGACCTCTCAATTTTTTCTACACTTTGATCCCTTTGCTGAGTAACCCAATCAGAAATTAAAGAATTTATTTTTGCAGTTGTGCTCTGACACAACACCAGGCCAAGGTGGCAATGCATCTGAGATACTGAGAGCAAACCTGGTGCTCTCCTTTGCTATCAAAACTTTATTTTTTTTTAAGTGATTACTAATTTGGGGAACAATCCCCCTCAAGGAGGTAAGGGCATTATCATTTTCATTTATAAGGAGGATACACGACCTGACCCTAATCACTAAGACACGATAAACCTGTTTTCTGTTATTGGTGAAAATGTAAAATTTCTATATTGCAAATACACTGAAAGACCAGAGCTCTTCCAATATTATTTGCAAGAAAATCTACAGTAGTTCAGACAAAAGGGCTGTGCAGATTCAGCTGTCCCTTTTACAGCCAGATCGAGGCCGTGGCAACTGCATGCCATGGCCCCAATCTGGCATTTGCAGGGTGCGAAAAGGAGCTGTAAAAAGTGGCTCCTTTTTCCACCCTGGAAAGGGCACAATAGCTGCGGCCCTGCGGCTTTACAGCACTCCTTCAGCGCTGCATTGTGTGAATGCAGTGCCAAAGGAGCTCCATGATGTCACATGCCATGTGGAGCGGCACACGGCATCACAGCACCCTGGGGGCGGAGTCAGGATGTGCACTATGTGGATGCCATGCCCCAACTCCGCCCCCAGGCCAGCCTTAATGGCCGGTCTGCACAGAGCCCAAACAATAGGATCGAGGTCAGTGTTGACATCTGGGTCTTTGCAGAATCTTGTCCCTGTGTCTGTATTTTTATCATGAAGTTTATTTTTGCTGGTTTGTAACACTGTAAATTTAAGTAGCTGTCTTAAGGAAGCACACCCAAGATGTGAGAGGAATTATATGCATATCAAGGAGGGGGGTGTAGTGTGTTGTGTGCCTTCAAGTCATTTCCAACTTATGGCAACCCTAACATGAACCTATCATGGGGGTTTCTTGGCAAGATTTGTTCAGAGGAGGTTTGTGATTGCCTTCCCTTGAGGTTGAGAGCATATGACTTGCCCAAGGTCACCCAGTGGCTTTCATCCTGAGTGGGGAATTGGACCCTGATCTCCAGAGTTGTAGCCCAACACTCAAAACCACTACAGTGGGATTATTTAAATCAGCCATTTCTCATGCAACATCTACCCAAAGAAATGACAAAAACAACACAGCAAAGCGAGACTGATTTTTGTATTTATTTAATGGAATGAATAATGACAATGCTGTTATTGTTGTTATTTTTCTAATAAATCACAGTACAGGTGTTAATTAGTTCAGCAATGCAGTAATTCTTGTGTTAGCACCAAACTGTTTTGTTAATTGCAACTATAACGGTCATATCAGTCTGTACTTTAATGCCTTCTCACCTCAGTGTATGCATTCCAACCCACCCCTGCCAGCGTGTATGTGAAAATCTGCCAACTAAAGTATTACTCAGTGCACTGTATTTGATGCTGGACTCCAGTGCATCCCCTCAGGCAGACTACCATTGCTACATCAGATGGAAAAATCGAAGAGGTGGTGGAACAGTCCTGCCTTATTGGGAGAAGGGCCTGAAGAAGGTGGTGGAGCTGCTGCTTTGGAAAGCCTTGCTGGCCATTCTCTGCCTGCAGCAAAAACCACAATGAGGAAACAGCTATCCTAGCTCACCAGAAATGGAAAAAGATGAGCTCTGAAGTGCTGCAATTACTCTTTTCTTGCTGCTACAATACCACAGCAGAGAAGTGGTCATAGAATCATAGAGTTGGAAGAGACCACAAAGGCCAATCAGTCCAACCCCTGCCATGCAGGAATACACAATCGAAGCACCCCCAACAGTTGGCCATTCAACCTCTGTTTAAAAGCCTCCAAAGAAGGAGACTCCACCACACTCCAAGGCAGTGTATTCTACTGCCAAACAGCTCTTACTGTAGGATGTTCTTCCTAATGTTGAGGTGGAATCCCTTTTCCTGTAGCTTGAATTCATTGCTCTGAATCCTATTCTCTGGAGCAGCAGAAAACAAGCTTGTCAATATGACATCCCTTGAAATATTTAAACCGATATCAGATCACCCCTAAACTTTCTCTTCTTCAGGCTAAACATACCCAGCCCCCTAAGCTGTTCCTCAAAGGACATGGTTTCCAGACCCTTCACCATTTTGCTCACTCTCCTCTGGACAAGTCATTGTCCTTTCTGAATTCTGGTGACCACAACTGTGGTCAGCATGCACATTTTTAGAATTGGCCATGCCCTGCACGTCCTGCTCAAAGGAACAATGCATTGTGTCTTGGTTTCTCTTGAAGGTCATCTGTGTCACTGCCAGAGTAACGCAGGTAAGCCCCAGAGATAGCCCACCCAAAATGTCTGATTCTGAAGAAGAAGGAGACACTTCAGTGAAGCCAGCTCTGCAGAAAGCTGTTTTAAATGGCTGTCATTGTTTTCAACATTAACATTTGTTAATCTTTACAGTGCCACAAGAATCTCTGTTGCTGAGTTGTTACTTTTGGGGAGGGGGGACTTTTTAGCTTACAGTTCATATTTAAAGCCATGTGATTCTGCTTTAATTGCCATGGCTACAGTTATGAAATCCTGGGGTTTGTAGTTTGATAAGGCATTAAAGTCTTCTGGTTGAGAACTCTAAGTACCCCCTCAACCTCAAATCCTAGATTTCCATAAAAGGTTGCCATTGCAGTTAAAGTGGAATCATAAAAAATAATAATAAATAAAATTTTTATTTTTATCCCGCCCTTCCGAGCGATCAGGGCGGCTTACAAAGTGCACCAATGTGCAAGCAACATACAAGGTTAAAAACAAACATACACAGTAAACCTTAAAAACAATAAAAAGCCCCTTAGCCCAACCTCACGGCCACGAGAGAGGAGGGAGGCCCACAGGATATTCAGTCGGGGAATGCCTGATTGAATAGGAAGGTTTTAAGACCCTTCCTAAATTGGGCCAGGGTGGTAGATGAGCGGAGCTCCGTGGGCAGCCTATTCCAAAGGGCTGGGGCAGCCGTGGAAAAGGACCTTCTTGCAGTAGAAGCTAACCTGGCCCCAGGCACCTTCAGGAGTTGCTGCCCAGATGTTCTGAGGGTGCGAGGCGGAATGTACGGAGAGAGGCGGTCCTTCAGAAATCCTGGGCCCAAGCCATTTAGGGCTTTATAGGTAATAACCAACGCCTTATATTGAGCTCGGAAGCGGATGGGCAGCCAATGGAGATCTTTAAGCACAGGTGTTATGTGGCTGGTCCTGGGAGCGCCAGTGACCAGCCGAGCTGCCATGTTCTGCACCATTTGCAGCTTCCGAGTTTGGTATAAGGGTTGCCCCATGTAGAGTACATTACAGAAATCCAGTCTTGAAGTTACCAGAGCATGTACAACAGTTTCAAGGTCCCTCTGGGCCAGGTATGGGCGCAGCTGGCGAATCAGCCGAAGCTGATAACAGGTACTCTTGACCGTCGCATTCACCTGAGCAGTCAGGTGAAGGGACGAGTCAAGAAGCACCCCCAGACTGCGCACGGAGTCCTTCACGGGGAGCGTGACCCCATTCAGGACAGGTGGAACCACCGCCATTCCTGGACCAGGGGAGCCTATCACTAGTACCTCCGTTTTCTCTGGATTCAGCTTGAGTCGGTTTTCCCTCATCCAGCCCATTACTGACTCCAGACAGGCCACGAGAGGAGAGACGCCATCCCCAGTCACTGCATCAGTCGGAGACATAGAGAAAATGATTTGGGTGTCATCAGCGTACTGATAACCCCGCGCCCCATGTCTCCGGATGATCTCTCCCAGCGGTTTCATGTAAATGTTAAATAGCATGGGAGACAGAATGGCTCCTTGAGGGACCCCGGTTTTAAGGGCCCGCTCGCTGGAGCACACGGCTCCCAGCTGCACCATCTGGGACCTCCCAGAGAGGTAGGAGCGGAACCACTGGAGCGCAGTGCCCCCGATTCCCACCTCCGCCAGGCGCCCCAGAAGGATACCATGGTCTATGGTATCGAAAGCCGCTGAGATGTCCAAGAGCACCAACAGGGACACGCTTCCCCCGTCAGTGCTCAGATGGAGATCATCGACCAGGGCGACCATGGCCGTCTCAACCCCGTAACCCGCCCGGAAGCCAGTTTGAAATGGGTCCAGATAATCCGTTTCATCCAAGACCGCCTGAAGCTGGATCGCAACTGCCCTCTCAATCACCTTTCCCAAAAATGGTAGCAGCGAGACAGGCCGGTAATTATTATGAACCAGAGGGTCAAGGGAAGGCTTTTTTAGGATCGGTTTTACTATGGCCAATTTGAGATCCGATGGAAATTGCCCATCCCTGAAAGATGTATTAATTATCCGGCGCAACAAAAGTGTTACCGCCGGTCCCCCCTGGGCCGCTAACCACGAGGGACAGGGATCAAGAGAGCAGGTTGTTTTCCGAACACTTCCGAGGATCTTGTCCACATCCTCGGTACTCACCAACTCAAACTGATCCAGTATAAGATAGTCCACGGAGGCTCTGGACACTTCTACCCTAGGTTCTGCTATAATTATGGTAGTGTGAAAGGCCCTTTGAATTAAGAAGTTAACTTGTGGGGAAAAAACTAAAAACAAACTTCCGAGAGAATGCAGAATGGTACAAGACCAAAACCCTAGCTTAATTAATTTCTGCTTACCCTTCTTTGTTATAGAGCAAAGTATAATTGTTAGGAAGTCCTCCATCAGAACCAGGTTTCCACCAACAAGTAAAAGTTTCTTTTTCAGGAGAGCGGCATCTTATTACCTCTGGCTTCCCTGGAGGTTGGCCTAAATAGAAAAAAAAACCCAATAAATCAATTATGCCAGTGTAGTGTAATGGTCAGACTTGTTAAACTAGGGAAAGAGAATCTGGGGCAAACCCCTGCTTATTCATGATTGAGCCATATACTAATTTGGAAATCACTTGTTCCTAGGCTTCAGAACAAGTGATTCTCAACTGGCTTTTAACAAAGTGAAATCATTACATGATTGTTATCGAATGCTATTTTAATTTGTGGTCTGCTATATTTTATTGTTTGAATGTTAAAATATAATTATATGTATAATGTTTAATTATTTTTGTAGAATGTACACCATAGGCAGGTTTATTTTATCTATTTTAACTGATTGTATGTACAGCACTATGTAAATTTACAGTACTTTATAAATAAAGCTTCATCATCATCATCATCATCATAAATGTAAATCAGAAACTATGGATGGGAAAGAAATTGTTGGCCCCATTCCCACTGGGCAAAAAAAGCGGCTTATTTCACTGCAATTCTGACTTGGATTCTGATTCGAATCTGACCCATCGTTCCCATTAAAAACGGGTGCAAACAGACCTGGGATTTTTTACCCCTGTTTTTCTTCCCATTGGTATTTTCCCTGTGGTAATTTGAAGCAGTTTATTTTGCTCCCCGTTCCCATTGCCCTTCCAGAACCTCTTTTTTTTAAAGCAGCTGTCAATCAAGCGCTTAAGCACTTGACGCCACAGCCAATCAGTTGCTGAGGTGCTTTTCCCCTCCGGGAAAGGGAAAAGGGAGCCTCTATTCATCCCAAATCACTTTGGGTCCCAGGCTCTTCTGTGTCTTCCCATAGTTCTTCTGGGAAAGAGAGAAGAGGGGGGCGATCAAGCAGGCATGTAATGGAAAGCCCATCTGCTGCTCAGGCGCTCAGGCAGAGGCAAAAAAAGAAAAAAGAGTTAAAAATGGTGTTCAATGGCTCTCCTCACACATTGGTCTATGAATGTGGAGCAGGGGGGAGGTTGCAGGGGGCATAATGTGTTTACTGTGTTTGGAGCTTAATGTAGCATGATCGCCTTACCCTGCTTCCCAATCCACCAGGGGAAAGGCTATGTGAACGGGAGAAAAAGGCACCGGTAATGCAGAAAAGAGAACAAGCGGGTGACACCCCCAGGCCAGCCCCTTGAGCGCTGTGCCTCCCATCTCCAGGTTCCCGAATCAGACACCCTTTCGTTCCCATTCATTTGCCCTGAATCAGACTCTGGAGGCACAGGAAAACTCACGAAAAAGACGCTATTATTTAAACTGGTTTATCAACCAATAATTCAGATTTTTCAGGATAAATCTATTCAGATTCGAATTCCAATGGAAACAATATTGGAGCAATGCATATTGAATGCATGCTCAAATGGAAACTGTGCACGCATGATTTGCGTCCTGATCCGCATGTATAAGCCAGTGGGAATGGGGCCGTTGTGTTTCTATTTCAATGTGAACCAATTTGAACAATGTGAACTAGACTGCATTTCATGAATCAACTTGCAAACTACTCCTTCAATCTTTTTACTCAGAAATGCTTACAAAAAGACATATACAAGGGGAAAGGGTGTTGACCAGAATATAATGAACAGCAGCAACAACAACAAATCATTACATTAGGAAAAAAAATGTTTGCATAAAATGTGTATCTTAGGAAAACTCTACACGAGAAAGGATATAGTGCAAACTAAATTACAATACTTACATATTTTTATTGTCATTTAAAAATGCAAACTAACACAAAAAGAGGACAGAATGATGAACAAAAAGCTGGAAAATAAAAAGCAAAAAGAAACCAACATTGACATAGTTTTTTGTGGGTCTTTCGGGCATATTTGTCCAATCCTTTTTGGAACATCTTCTTAAGAGTAAGGGAGGGATGTAGCTAAAACAGAAAATTGGCAAGCAAGCTTTTCTTGCCTTCTTCTCTGGCAACTGTACTCTCCCAAAGCTGTTTTGTCTCTAAGAAACAGCTCCTAGAGTTTTATTAGACAAATCTGTGTGTGATGTACAATTTGACTCTAGTAAATTAGGTTTGCTGTTTCTCAGCTACATACCTTTCTCAAATACTGACTCCTCTTAACTCTTCCAAATAGAAAAATAATTAGTAATTGACTCACCACTGTGGAGTTTGAAGTGACTTTCTGGACTCCATTCACTTGTTTCCCCATTATCTCTTACACAGCGAACCTGAGCAGTATATTTCACTTCTGGCTGCCACTGAGACATTCTATATTGTGTTTGCTCTCCAACAAAATGAGTCTAGGAAAGAGTTAAAGACAGCAGGAATTATGAGAACTGCAGGTATTAAAAAATGAATCCAAATGATGTCTCTACACTAGTAATCTGAAGCACTTGGAACTATGCTATTATGTAATGTCTTAATATTTTAGGACTGAAAAGAATATCTGTAATTAAATATAGAAAAATGTCAAAGAATAAGACTATACAACTTGTGCTCCACTGAAAGACATGGCCTCCTAACCACATCTTGTGCCCTCTCAAATCCTTTGTAGGCTGTCAGCAAAACAAATCAAGGAAATTTATTTATAATGGTTAAGTTTTTTGGTTTGGATTTATTTTTAGTCAATTTAAAAAATTATGACCTAGCCAGTAGCTGTCTTTTAAAGATGCTTCAGTGAGTATTTTAAATAAAAGAAATACAAGCATCTATCACTTTTCAAATGACTCAGTACTAAGTGAAGAATGAGCATTTTTTATCCATTTCATAGCTGAGCTGAATGATCAGTTTCTTTGGTATTCTTTAAGAAAATTACATTTCTCAAATCACATCACTGTGCTGCTAATATGTTACTTGCTCCTACGGGGAGACATTCCAACTTACACTTAGCTCTTAGAAGCATCTACACACTGATCTAAAGGTCTTTCTTTCTTTCTTTCTTTCTTTCTTGTTGCAAACATGACAAATGGAGCTTTGGTTTCCTTAATCTATATAGTTATCCCAAAGAAGCTTTCCAAAGCAAAATTCAAAAAAGGAAACTTTGATTTTGCAGTTTTATATAAGGGTCACAGTTTTACTACACCATTAAATATATTAGGCCTGAGCAGCCATGGATTTTGTCATCCATGGGGGATCCTAGAACCAAACCCCAATGGATATCAAGGCCCACTGTCCACCTAGATCACTACGGTCTACTTTGACCAACAGTTGCTTCTAGAGTGTTAGCAGAGAAGCGCTGTTTTCCATCCCCTGTTACATTTTCCTTTTTTTTTTCAAAACAAAAGATGCCACAAATTGAACATGAGATCCTCAGCAGCCACCCCTCAGTGCTCTACCACTGAACTATCATCCCTTTCGTTAAAAGTTACCCCAGACCACACAATGGCTATCCCTGGATGCATCTATGACCTTATACCAGAATGACACTGGGGCCTTACAGAGGTTGAAAATGTTACCTTTTTTCTACAACCCCTAGAATCCACCATCCACCATCCAGCACTGCCATCTAGGCTTTCTAAATACAATACAATATCTTTGCTCTGCCATTCAGCTATTCCTTGAACATAGCATATGCCAAAGAAAGGATGTTAGCCACATTAAATTAATACATGCATATATACATCTACATCTCTTTGAGATCCTTTACCCTTGGGTTTTTCAAAAACATGCAAATGTACTTACCTCCCATTCCTGTCCTCCACCAATGTTCATTCGCAGTTCATAATTACATGTTTGCCAGCTTGCTGCATCATCAACCATTAGAGGTGGTGGTGACCATTTTGCCCACACATAGTTTCTCTCATTCAACTGTTTCAGTTCCAGAGAAAGATCCACAGGAGGGTCTGGCTTAACTATACAAAAAAGGTTCAGAAGTTACTATTTTTAAAAAAACTATTCCCATAAAACCCCTGCTTTCATGAAACTGTATGTGCGTGAACAGAATCAAATCAGTACAGAAGAGATTGGTACAAAGAGCTCCTGAACAATGAAGTACAGTAGGCTCTTCATATCTGCTGGAGTTTGCTTCCAGGACCCCCCTCCCCATAGATACCAAAATCCATGGATTCTCAAGTCCCATTAAATGTAATCTCATAATGAAATGGTGTCCTTTATATAAAAGGGCGAAAACAAAGTTTGTTTCTGAAGTTTATATTATTTTTTAATATTTTCAAGCTGTGGATGATTGAATCAGTGGATAAAAAATCCACATATAGAGAGGGCCAACTGTAGAACAATAGTTCATCTAAGTCAGGGGTAGAAATCCTATGATGTTATTGAGCTGCATCTCATAGCAACTGTATTCAGCAAAGGTATAATGCTGGAAGATGGAATCCAACAATATCTGAAAGCCACGTTGATGTGGGATTTGTAACCCTCTTAAAGTTCATGAATGAAACCTGTTCATAGATTACACTCAGCCATTTCTTGAACAATGCAGTACTGCTGGACTCTAGCTTGCAAGATCAGGCTCCACACCAAATAAGCAATTACACCAGTTAGTTAATGAATTATCCTGCCTTTCTCCCAATATGGGACTCAAAGCAGCTAACAATTTGAATTAAAACAAAATACAGTGAAAACAATGGCTAGTACAAAAGTGAAGAACAATCAAATTAAAAACATTAATGTAAAACATTTTGTGGCAGCAATAGAGCAACAAAAGGCTATGATGGTCCCACAAAGTCCTCAGTAATGATCTGGGGCAACTTTGTAAGAGTATGGTATAGTGGTTTGAGCATTGGAATATGACCCTGGAGATGAGGGTCCGCACTCATCCATGAAAACCCACCGGGTGACCTTGGGTAAGTTATTCTTAATTGTGGCTTTCTAGAACAAACTGCTTGCAAACATTGGGTCATGGAAGTGGCTTGTGTAAAAAAAAACCTCACACTGAAGATTCATCATGGAAACCAATGGGTGACTTTAGGCAAGTCATACTCTTTCAGACTCAGAGGAAGGCAATGGAAAACTCTCTCTGAACAAATCTTGCTAAGAAAACCCCATGATAGGTTCACCTTAGAGCCACCATAAGTTGGAAATCACTTGAAGGCACACAGCAACAACCAGAAGCATCACTGTAGATCTCAGCCTTCCCCATCAGACACCGTCCAGATGTGTTGGATTTCCCTTCTTTCACCCCAGCCAACAGGCCAGTGACCATGCTGGGAGATGATGGGAGTTATATATTTTTCTCCCCCTGAATGTGACGTTTTTCCATTCTGTCAGCCTTGTAATTGTATTGTTGTTTTTATCTTGTTATTTTATTGTATATTGTGTTTTTAAATTGTTTTTACTATGCTGTAAACTGCTATGATCCATGGAATAGCAGTATATAAATAAATTTTATTATTTTATTATTATATTATTATAGTCCAGCACATTTAGAGAGTTCCAGGTTAGGCTAGTCTACCTAGGTATGAGTAGTTCTTTAATATTAAAGACAGAGGTTTTTCTCATCTATGTTACTGTCAGCCATTTTAATGAGTTTCCATGGCCAAGTGGAGATTTGAACCCTGATCACCAAATTCATAGTCCAACACACAAACCACTACACCATACCTTCAGATATATAAAGTTGGCTATCATATTACTTTTCTAGATGATCTGAGTTAATGGTTTTATTGTTTTAAATTATTTAAAATGATATTTCTTAGCCACCTTTTGTACTTTTTCTTTTTAGCAAAAAAAGGCTTTCTTAGGAGGCAAAGCTAGGTTTTCCTTTGATGTTCTGCTCTTACCTACAGTCCTCACATCCACATAGTGAGGATCAGAGAAATTACTCCCCAAGTCATTGGTAGCTTTTACTGTGATGTTGTATCTTGTCCAAAACCTGGTGTGTCTTTGATCAAAGTAACAGGAATTGGGGCCTGCTGATATGTAGTCTGGACATTCATGGGGCTGTTCATCTCTGATTTAAAATAAAATAAAATGACAATTAAACAAAAGCATTCCCACACCTAGTAGGCAACAGCCACATACTTACATCCTCATGGGATATCTCAGACCTAAAGGCATAACTAGTGTAAAATCGTAACACAGAGGCAAGTCCTCCAGAGCTCAGTGGGAATTCATTCCATAAAACATTGAGAACCTGGAAGAACTGCTTAGATATGGTTTCATTTTGTAAATGTGAATATGTATGGAAAAAGTGTTCCTTCCTTTCCAGAATTTGTGTGAAAAACAAAACAAAACAAAGCACCCATCTGCCTCCCTCTCTTTCTATTTTCCTACCTTTCTGTGATGTACAGTAGAGAGTAACTTTTAGGAGGCCCTCCACCTGCATCAGGTTTCCACCAGCAAATAAATGATTCGTTTCCTGAGGATCGGCAACCTATTATTGTAGGCTTCCCAGGCGGTGAATGACCTAAAGAATTGTAATAAATGCAATTACTGTCATGGTGAGTCTTTAGCAGAGCAGGTAAGGCCTGGGTTGTAAATTTAAATTTACCTTAATTCATCATAATAGTTTATCCATATGCCACTTTTCTTTCCAAAAGGAAAGCCCAAGTTCTTAACCTCATTCAAAAATAAATACAAAATACAGCCAAGAAATAGGAAAAGATGATGGAAATGCTTCAATTACATTACTGTATACAGTTAGCCCTCCCCATCTGCAACTTTGACTTTTGCAGAATTGATCATTCACGGATTTGATTAACATGTTCTCTCTAGGAATCTCTAGGTCCTCTAGCACAACTCTTCTGGAAGGTGACCATAGAATCATACTGAGGACCTAGAGATTTCAAGAGAAAACACCTCTTTGGGCATTTGTAGGTCCTCCAGTGTGATTTTGCAGCCAATGTCTGCTGAATGTTGACCATATAGTTGTGCTGGAGGACCTAGAGATTCCTAGAGATGTGTTCTCTCAGTTATTAAAAAGTGGTTATTTATTTGCAGTCCCCCCCCCCATTTTCATGGGGGTCTTGTGCCCCTAACCCCAGTGAATGTGAAGGGTCCACTGTAGTTCCAATAAATAAGAAAAACCCACCCTCAAATCAGAAACTTTAAATCAATAAACAAAGAGATAACATCCATTCAAAGATATAGCTATGTTAATCTGTAGAATCGGTATGTAGAGAGATCTTGTACATCTTTGAGACTAAATGAAATAAAGCAGTTGGCAGCATGAGCTTTCATAGAATTCAGTCTACTTCCTCAGATACATATAGTGGAATGGAAACCAGGGGCAGACATATATATGCCACTGGTATGTGAGAATGTCAATTCAAATTCAAAATCCTTTGTGTATGGAAATGAAGGAGCAAGTCCAGTTTCAACTATGGTCATTAGTGAACAAAGCCATTGTGAACTGGCCAACATGTACGGAAATGAAGAGGAGAGACCACTTTGGCAATAGAAACTAGCCTGTAGGTGAAGAGAACAGTGTAGGACTATCTGATCCCCTGAGGATGGGGTCAGATAGTGTTGAAATGTGTGCAGTGAGTCAGGAGCCATTGCCCCTGTTCAATCTATTGCTGATGGACTGTAGTTTATGGATGAATTCCCATTCTTCTGTTTCTCTTTCCAATCTACATTTGTAGTTCTTTTGTTCTGACGTCTGAGTTGGAATGCCCAGGGAGACTGAAATGTTCTGCCGCCAGTTTTTATGTATTATGTATTCCCATTTCTAATGTCTGATTTATGTCCATTTATCCTCTGCTACAGGGATTGGCCTGTTTGCCTGATGTAGAGTGCTGATGGGCACTGATGACATAGTATGGCATAAATCACATTGGAGGATGAGCATGTGAAGGTCCCCCTAATATTGTGGGTGATACCATTAGGTCTTGTGATGACATTTCCTGGATAATATGCAGGCAGAGTTGGCATCTTGGTTTGTGGCAAGGCCACATCTGTGTCATGTGTCTTCCTATGGGTGAATACGTTTGAGGTTTGGAGGCTGTCTGTAGACGAGTAAAGTTCTGTCACCAAGAGCTCTTGAAAGAGTGGCATTATTGTCCAGAATGAGTTGTAGTTCATTGATGATGCACCTGAGAGGTCCCAGTTGGGAGCTGTATGTGACAACTAGTGGGGTTCTGTCATTTTCTCTCTTCAATCTGTTCTGTAATAGATCATTCCTGGGTACAACTCTTGCCTTGTTTATTTGTTACTTCATGTGGTGGATACTGTAGTTAGAGGAAAGTTTGTTGTAATTCCTTGAGTTTGGCATCCCTGTCTTGTGGGTCTGAGCAGATGCAATTGTATCAGAGGGCATGGCTGTAGACCTTGGATCTGGTGGTGTGTTCAGGGTGGAAACTGGAGGCATGTAAGTAGGTGTAGCAGTCCGTGGGTTTTCAATATAGTGTGGTGCTTAGATGTCCATTTAGTAGCTGTACTGTGGTGTCTAGAAAGTGAACTTGTTCTGTAGACAGTTCCAGGCTGAGGCTGATGGTGAGGTGGAAGCTATTTAAACTCTGGTGGAATGTGCTGAATGAGTCTTCTCAATGGGTCCAAATTATGAAGATATCGTCAATGTACCTCATGTAGAATACAGTATCCATTTTAGCCCAAAATAAACAGGTTTACCTCAAATCAAGCAGGCAAGATTAAAAAAAATTATTGGGATATACTGTTTAAGGAGGCAAATTCAAGTAAAGTCGGCAGAAAGCAATAGGTGACCAGAAAATGGAACATTAAAAAACAACAAAAACACCTACAATTTCCAGAATCCTACAGCCAGCATGGCAACTAGAAATGGCCTACTGGCTGGAGATTCTGGGAGCTATCATCCAAATGTAACTGCAGAATACCCAAGTATGCCCATCAGCAAAGGATTAAAAGATTGTACAGTGGACCCTTGTTATACGCTGGGGTTTGGCAAGCTTATTTTCTGCTGCTCCAGAGAACAGAACCTGGAACAATGGATGCAAGTTACAGGAAAAGTGATTCCACCTCAACATTAGGAGGAACTTCCTGTCAGTAAGGGCTGTTCGACAGTGGAACGCACTCCTACGGAGGGTGATAGAGTCTCCTTCCTTGGAGGTCTTTAAACAGAGGCTGGATGGCCATCTGTCGGGGATGCTTTGATTTGGATTTCCTGCATGGCAGGGGGTTGGCTTGGATGGCCCTAGTGGTCTCTTCCAACTCTACGATTCTAGAATTCTATGATTCTATGGTTCCAAGATCCTCTGTGGATAACAAAATCCGTTGATGCTCAAGTCCCATTAAATATAAAGCAAAATGGTGTCCCTTATTAAAAATGGAAAATCAAGGTTTGAAATTTATACTTTTTTTGAACATTTTCAAACCATGGATGCTTGAATCTGTGTAGAAAAAAATCTGTGTATAAGAAGGGCCAACTTTACCAGAAAAGCCCCTCCTGTAAAACCCGACTTTTTACTACAGGTTATCTGAGAGTCAGAAAATGATGCTGCTACTCCATTACCTTCCCACATAAAACATCAATGAACTTTATAATTCAGCCTGGAGAGCCTTTGTGAGGCAGCAGTGATGACACACTTCCAGCAGAAGTGGGGTTGTGAGTCTTTTCAGAAGGGCTTGAAATGAACATGTAGAGTGTAGAATGGATTAGAATGAATGAATGAACATGGGCATCACACTGCCTTGAAGATGTCTTGATACTGGAATATTTTAGACCTTAACTGTTTCACTGATACAACTAAGCTGATACTTCCAAATCAGTTCAATTGCTCTGATTTTGTGTACCAGGAGTAGCAGCTGCAGGCTTCCCTAACCAAATGTCCTCCAGATATTGGCATTGATGCTTCAACACCAAGGAGAACTCCAGGCTCACACGGCACATTTGTAATGTCTGGCACTGCAATAATTTTTTTTTGGGGGGGGGGGTTGGCAGATAGGTATGACATTAACATTGTGGCATCAAACACTACTACACACACACTATTCAGCTTGGCACCACTGCCAGACAACATCCAAATGCCAAGACTCTGGGCCCCACTGTCAGTACCACTATGCTCAATGGTGAGGCCAGACCTGTTTGGTCCAATATCATCTGTGAACTGCATATTGAAGATCAGTGTTACACAGACTGATTGAATAAATAAATAAATGGTGGGGGCGAGGTGGCACATGTGCGAACACAATTGAATATAAAAATACCACCAAAGCACATTTGCAACCTTTAATGTACAGATCAATTTGTACAACAAAGCAACAAAAAGGAATGGAAAAGGAATCAGCAGTAATATATAATGAATTAACTAGGCCATCATCATAAAGAATAGTAGGAACAATTGCTGTTTAAACACTGTAATGAGTACTGGATAAATATATATATTTTTTAAAAAGTTAGTTCCCATCAAAACATAAAATGCCAGCAGGTTATTCAACAGATTCCTCAATGACATTTGAAATTGAAAAATAACCTTTCAGAATTTACATTTTCAAAAATGCATATGAAAGTTTGAATACTCACAATTCACAAGCCATTTGTTCAAAGAAAGCAGCACAATAAGTATAGTCGAAGGTAATGTGTGAAGTCTCATGTTGGCCTTTCTCTTCCTCCTCCTCCTCCTCCTCCTCCTCCTCCTGTTCCAGGAAGGAGTGAAAACTCACTGGGAAACAAGATAACGTACATTATTTACTAAGGGTTTGTGGCGATACACATTCCCTGTCTCATGTTTTAAAAACTGCTAGTTAATTAATCCTTTTCTGACACATCCCAGATGGCAACATTGGACTGATAATCCACTGCCCCCCCCCCCCCCCACACACAAAGCATCCAACTATGGCAGATGGTAGGGATTGAATGAGTATTCATTATTTTTCTCTTTCTGGATGAAATAAAAGGGTTTCCTGACAAAAGGGAATCTCCTCCGAGAATAAACAGAGCAGCCCCACTGAGAAAAGTATTAAAGACAATTCATTTGCTCAGAAATACAGATGATTTTTCTATGCAGAAAACATGTTTGCACAGGAAAACTATATGAACTTCTGCACAAAGGAATTCCTCAAAATACTTCCTGAAGTACAAATTGCCATTGAAAACTGCCTAAGTCCTTGTGTTCTTGGTAGACAAGGAACAGTTATTTGCCCTTGCATGGAAGGACAAAATACACGATTTAAATCTCTAAGAAGAAAGTTAAAAAAATTCTGTTCAATACTATCAAGTACAACTTGACATTCGGGAATTCTCATGAGTTTGAATTTCAGAGGCATAAATCTATGCTCAGCACACAATTTCACTTTTCCATCCAGACATAACACCATTTTCTTTCAGGAAGACAAAAGAAAAAGCAAGCATACAAAATATCAAGTAGTCAGTTTCCAAACAGAGTTCCTTAGCCTTTCTCATCTTTTTTACCCTGGAAGAACCCTTGAAATAATGTGCAGTTCTCAGGGAAGTCCCACATAAAAATTATTATAGCTTGAGCTCGATTTTTTTTACTTTTTTAAAAAAAATCACAGTCGCTTGTGGAACTCGTAGCAATGTCTTGTGGAACCCTAGGGTTGCTGGCTCAAAGTGTTTTCATAACCTTAAACTTTCCAAGTGGCTTGGGACCAGAGGTCTGACCAAGCACCTGCTCTGACATCTTTTTGTCCAGTTATTAAGGTCATCCTTGAAGGGTCTTCTCAGGGTGCCACTAACAGCAACAATATAATGGAGGGCTACCTGGGAAAGAACCTTCTTTCCCAGGACAGTCACGTGATCGCAGGAAAGATTTTCACACATATCACACTTAAAGAGGACTTATCCCAGGAAGAACCAGGAAATCCTATGAATGATTTGTTTCTAGAGTATTCCTGGTTCTTCCTGGGATAAGTCCTCTTTAAGTGCAGTATGTCTGAAAATCTTTGCTGCGATCACGCGACTGTCCTGGGAAAATGCCTTTTTAAACCCCAAATTTTCCTGTATGATAAAGTCCTTAGAATGAAGTTCCTGTAATAAAGCCATTTGGTTTGTTTCTCCAAGCCATTGGTGTCTTTGCCCTTTAATGTGGATCTCTAACTGTAGCATACACTCTCTGTCAAGGCCAACATATACATTTCTTTACACGAGAAGCTAGAAATCAGTCAGAGATGCATGGCTGAATCTGAATGATAAAGGAGTGAGAGGGGTGCTAAAGGAGGACAGATGGGAAACTGAAACATGTTTTGTGTCTGTCCTCATTGCAGATGACAATGGACAGATGATATCCAGGACTGAAAATATTTTTTACATAGCATGTCTGAAGAGGAGTAAGATTTTCTCCTTTGCTCATTATACTAGAACTGATAGTCATGAAGGACTTTGGGAGTTAACCTACTGAGAAGATGGGGATTCATAATCTGATTTTCTATCCCTTTTAAGCACGGATGAACAACCTGTGTCATTTCTGTAACAATGAACCATATTATTACATCCAAACAGAGTACTGTGTTTAACCCAGAGAACTGATCTCTCCTGGTCTGATATAAAAACTTCAGGCAGATATCATAACAGTTATTACTTCTCTAAATAATGAAGGAGGTGTGGCATGGGAGGAGGAAAACCTGTCACTGAGAACCGGCTCAGTAAAACAGAGTTTACACAAACTTCTAACCCTTTGATTCAATATACAAGTCACTTTTTTATTGTAAAGTTGACTCTAAATCTCTAATCTTTGCCTGTTTGCTTGGCTACATCCAGCCGAGTTTCATGGCTTACCAAAGTTTGCCTTTTTATGGCCATATGGACCTTATCACATGAAGGCACTTACGCGGGTGAAACGTTGCTGAACTGTTGCAGAAGCATGAAGGTGGGATCATCCGTCATGCTTCTAAAACGTAATTGAGGCTTCCCGCTTTCCTTCCGTCAATGAAGTGTTCACAGCGAAGTCATTTTTTGAATAACGGGATATTCAATGGTGACAGAAAGAAAGCAGAAAGCCTCAATTACGTTTTAGAAGTGTGATGGATGACCCCACCTTCACGCTTCTGAAACAGTTCTGAAACGTTTCGCCCACATAAGTGCCTCCTCTAGCAAAAAGAGAATTAAGATTTTCTTACTAATTCACTGTAAGATTCACATTAACTTCAACTAATATAGTAGATGTGTCCATAGCCATTACTGCTTTAATACAAAATTTAGTACCAGAGCCAGGAAAAGCATGAAAAAAATAGTGATTGCTTATCTTGCACAAGAAGGTCAGGTAAGTACTCCTTAAGTAAACAAAAACATTTTGAATCTTATAGAGATCTCCTGAAGTTGTCTTCCAAAATACATCCAGAGATGACATTTTCTTTCCCCAGGTTCACTCTTCTCATGGTTTCTGTTTTGGTGGCCAGACATATACATCTATGCTTCTTTAACATTTTAGAGTTAGAAGGTGAGGCAGCTACTTCATTTCCCTCTGTTTTGCTGTTCATGAATGCACAGAAAGGGATTTTGGAGTCCTGTTGGCAGGCAGGCACACACAGCTACTGTAGGATAAGATAGAGTAGAATCCCATTCTTTCCCAACTCAAGCTTTATTGTGAAGTTGAAGGCTTTTGTGGTTGGCATTAATCATTTTTGTGGGTTTTGGGGGCTTTGAGGCCATGTTCTAGAAGAGTTTATTCCTGATGTTTCACCAGCAGCTGTGACAGGCATCTTCAGAGAATGCTGGCATGGAAGACAGTGGGGTATATATATATATATTGTTGGTTGAGAGGAAGCGATTTACATGTTAATCTGTGTATAGTTCTGTTGTTGAATGGCAAGGCCTACAGGGTGTCCATTTACTTAATGATCCATTGTCTGCTGGGAATCCCCCTCACCCTGGGTGGTTTTCATTTGCATTTGCTATTAATTTTGGTGTTTTTCAGGACTCCAAAATCAAGACTGAAGGAACTCCTCTCCTGTATCTTTGGGTCTGGGGGTGCTTACATGGCTGTGGTGGAAGAACTCGTGTAAAACTGGGCAGTTGGGTTTGAAAACATTGTCTTCACTACCACCACCACCACCACCACCACCATTTAGACTACTGCTGCCAGAATCAGCAAATAAGATCTTCCAAGAATGCCCAGGACTGAATCTAACCTGGCACCAAATGCTTTGCCTAAATGTACTTCCTTGCAATTTCCACTCATTAGTTCCAATCTTGTGCTCTGGAGTCACAGAGAACAAATTTGTCTCAACCAGATTGCAGATACAGATATTTGATGATGGCTGTCACTATCTGCCCTTGGTCATCTCTTCTCCAGGTTAAGCACACCCAACTCTTTCAACCATTCCCTATCTAAGCAAAAGCAACAGGCAGGAAAACTATTGCCTGAAGCATAGGGACTTGGAAATCGTCATGATTATCTGAGGAGGACACTGGCTAGACTAGCATAGGCATAAAAAGTACAAAGTAGGAAACTGACCACAGTGCACCCCGGACCTTGTGCAAAAGGATGAGGTTTTCGGGTGTGCATACACACTCAAGCTTGCATAATTACTTCCCCTGAGCAAAATGCCTTTCCTTTTTATGTTTAATTAACAGAAAGGACTCTGTGTATCTACAAAAGTCCTTTTTCCATCCCTGCAGGGAAGCCTGACTTCCTGATTCATTTATTTTAATTTAAATGAGACCGACCAGAGAGTATAAATGAAGTAATGCAGTCAGGAGATAAACGGTTTGTGGATGGTACACTGAATCATGTATATATTAGGTTCCAACCACTAATAACCTTCCTGTGCAATTATTAGCCTTTTAAATAACACTTTCCCGTACTACATTTTATTTTCTTTGAGCACTTAGTATGTCATATTTGCTAACTGTCTCTCTGCTCTAAAACTTGGTTGTGTATTCCTGAACATTTTATTAATCACTTTCCCAAACTTCTTAGTTGTACCCACTTTTTAAAAACTGAAATTTTATGACAGGCCAATCCTGCAAACTAAATACATGAACAAGCAACTGCAATAAGCCTCATGACCTTTCCACACTTAATTTTTCAAGCCACTTTCCAATTGTCCCTCATGTCTTTATGCAAAATCCATTTCTTTTAAGAGAAAGTCTTTCCTGCTCATGTGATACCAGTTGATAATCTTCTCTCCTTTCTTCACTATTTTCTGTCCCTTCCCATCATTATCTTATCTAAGCCTTTTTGGCTGAAGGGCAAGGTATAAATATTTATTTATGTCTTCGTTTTTATGTACAAGTTGTGTCTCCCTTTTCTGAAAGCCTTGGGGGCAGAAGTGCTTTGGATTTTGTTTTTTTTCTTCAAATTTTGAACTTTTTGCATATTTACATATACATAAATAGTATCTTGGAGATGGAACCCAAGTCTAAACATGAAATTCATTTTTGTTTCATATATACCTTATACGCATAGTGTCCGAAGGTAATTTTATACATAGTATTTTTAATACTTTTTGTGCAAGAAGCAAAGTTTGTGTATACTGAACCATCAGAAAGCAAAGGTATCACTATCTCAGCCACCGATGTGGACAGTTTTGGATTTTGAAGTATTTTGGCTTTCCAGATAAGTGATAGCTGTAGTACATTGTAATTACAAGAAAGGAGATTCTTGCATTAGGAAGAATGTCCTGATGGTAGGGGCTGTTCAATATTTGAATAGTACCACAAGATGGTAGACTGTCTTTTTCTGAAGATTTTTATACAGAGGTTAGATGGACACCTCTCAGGGTGCTTTAGTAATAGATTTCTGCACTGACCCATGGTGGGTCTAGGTGGCCATGAGCTATCCTCTCAAAATGTATTATATGATTTTACTGCTGAGTGGGAAGGTTCATTATGAACCCATAAGATGCAAAACCACAGTCTCATTCTATACATACCATTTTATGAGTCTAAAAATAAATTACTTTTCTGGAATTCATCTTTCATATTGCAGTGTCATATAGAAAGAAGACCACAATAGGTGAGTAGATGGGGCTGTGCAGATAAAAAACTGAATTCTGAATTACTTTCACCTGGTTCCATGGAGGAACATAACCAGTCTGCCATCAGCAACAGTGTTGGGAGAAAGGCAAAACCCATTCTCTTAAAGAAGCATTGAAGGAAAGCAGTCTATATAGACACATGGTTGCAGCTGCATTACTTTTACAGTATTAGCACATGATAATCAAAATCATAAAAATCAGAAGGGTGATATATTTATTAAGACTAACCACTTTTTTTATAAAAGGGTTATTTTTTTCCAAACTGAACGTTATGTTGGACATAACAAGTGACCTCATGAATTTCATAGGGTTTCTTAAACAAGGAATACTCAGAGGTATTTTTATTTGTTCCTTTCTCTGATTGCACCTAGCATTCATTGCTAATCTCCTATCCAAGGTACTAACCAGAGCTGACCCTGTTTCGATTTCAGGCTAAAATAAGCTTTGTTGCCTTTAGGATGTTTAAAATGGCTCATCTGAGTCCCATTTTGAGAGAAATGTGTGATATAAATATAGAAATGGATCATTCAAAATATAGCAGCAAACCCAAATATCCCAACAGAAACGTTGTTGCTATTGCCCCCTACCCATCCGTGCAAACTGTCTTCCTCCTCAATAACATGTGCAGAACATGGCAGCCCGGCTGGTCACTGGTGTTTCCAGGACCAGCCACATAACACCGGTTTTGAAAGATCTCCATTGGATGCCCATTCGCTTCCGGGCGCAATATAAGGTGTTGGTGATTACCTATAAAGCCCTAAATGGCTTGGGCCCAGGATACCTAAAGGACCGCCTCTCCCTGTACATTCTGCCTCGCACCCTCAGAACGTCTGGGCAGCAACTACTGAAGGTGCCTGGGGCTAGATTATCCTCCACCACACGGAGGACATTTTCCATAGCTGCCCCAGCCCTTTGGAATACGCTGCCCACTGAGCTCTGCTCGACTACCACCCTGGCCCAATTCAGGAAGGATTTGAAAACCTTCCTGTTCCAACAGGCATTCCCCGACTAAAATCCTGTGGGCCTCCCTCCTCTTCCGTGGCCAAGAGGTTGGGCTAAGGGGCTTTTAACCTGTTATTTTTATTGATTGTTTTTATTGATTGTATGCACTGTTTTACTGTATTTGCATTGTTTATATTGTTTATGGCACTATTGTTTTTAATCTATGTTGTAAGCCGCCCTGATCGTGGGAAGGAGCGGGATAAAAATAAAAACTTTATTTATTATTATTATTATAAGAAGGGATTAAAATTTCATGTAGTTGAATTTCCCAACCTCTTGACACATGCACATCACCCCAGAACACACAGACACACAGAGCTTGTAGTGCATTTTAGAGAAATAAGATATGAACGAAACCATATGTACATATAACAAATGTGAATGGCTAAAAGTACATACAGCTGAAAACTAGAGATAAACACACTTTAATCAAGGCATGAAATGCATACAAAACTACACACACACACACACACACACACACACACACACACACACACACAAATATATATATATATGGAAGTAATATTTCTGGGAAAAGTGTATATGGAAAATAAAATAAATTTCTATGCAGGAATTAAAAGCAAAGCTTGTACCTGATATAGGCAAAGGATAAGATATGAATATAGATGGGATTTGGAGAAACAATGAAATTAAGAGTTTTTGACATCTCTACTTGCCAGCTAATTATAGACCTAACCATCACTACCACCCCTCTGCAAACAGCTTTGCAAAATGGATGTCATAGGATGGAATCACGGCTTTCCATGCTACATGTCCATGGAAATAGGAATGATGTTTGGATCTATTGAAAGGGAGCAATATACCCTTGCAAAAAGCCTAGAAGTAATGCCCCATCCCTGTGCCTCCTGTTACAGAACCAATGGGTCAGAAAACTCTCACCTGGCTGTACTGTGCCCATTAAAGTGTTCATTCCTCCTCCTCTATGAAATGGTATCTCTGGGTGGTGCCACAGTTTTCTTTTGAAGCAAAATTGCTATCCGTATTTCTTCACTGCTCAATTTTCCTTTTGACACTGTGGCTGAAACTGGCATTGTTTTCATTCTTTCTTTTTTTATCCCTGTACTGTTGCTTGCAGAGTGATTGTACAGTATTAAAGGGCTGCTAAACATCAACTTGGTGGATGCTTGTGTTGGTCTGATAAGCATTTGTGGGCAAGATTGGTCAGGAATGTTTCCTGCACCAGCAGGAAATGAATGGAGGTTGTGCAACAGCACAGCTGGGCCAACTCTTGCTCAAAGCCTGTTTCCATCAAAAGAGCTCCCTCCAGAAGAAACTTGAGAAGAACTGTTAAATGCTACAGTGTCTAATGTAGGTTTAACTATCACATCTTTCCTTGGTTTTCCGCATTTCACCAAACAACAATCCCCATTATGCTTTCAGGAAAAGTCACGATGGGTCCAAAACACACTTCAGAAATAATCCAGAGACCGCTTTAATTGCCTTGGCTCAGTGCTAGGGAATCCTGGGAATTATAACTTGGGCCCAGTACAGACCGCCACTTTGCAGCGGCCTGGGGTTGAAATTAAGGCTCGGGAGAGCAGAGCATCCACATGCTCCACGCTCTCCCAATGACATTTTGGGGGTGTGCGTGTTCAGACGGTGCATGCACCAATGATGTGCTTTGTGCACTGCATCTAAACGGGACGGCATGCAAGAGACGTCACTGCACCAGTCCAGTGTGCTAATATCTGTATCAGGCCTTATTGTGGACCCAGAGCTCTCTGACAGAGAAGGCTGAGTCTCACAAAACTACAGTTTCCAGAATTCCCTAGCACTGAGCCAGGGCAGTAGAAGTGGTCTCAAACTGATATTTTTTTAATGTTTTGTTTTGTGTGATTGTACGCCTTAGGCAGGTTTTTAATTTTTGTTTTAATTTTTGTGAACTCAATATGTACAGTGCTGTGCAAATTTACAGCGCTTTATAAATAAAGTTTAATAATAATAATAAACTGGATTAATTTGGCAGTCTCATACCCTCCAGAATTTCACAAATGAAAACTGGGACACATGTATCCAAGCAACTTCAGAATGTAGTTACAATAAAAAGGTTACGACAGTCATCCCTCCACATTTGTGAGTTTGACATTTGTGGTTTTGGTTATCTGTGAATGTTAAACCCAAAGTCCCTCCCAAGCCTTTTCTCAAGCCTTTCCAGGGTGGAAGGGGCCAGAAGAAGGGAGAGCTCTGTTCCACGAACATCTGCTACCCTGGAAATGGCTGCCATGAGGGATGCATGTGTTACTCACATTTTTTCCAAATTTGCAAGGGGCTTGTTCCCCTAATCCCTGCAAATGTGAAGGGTCAACTGTAGTGTGGAAAAAGAGACAAGCTAAAAGAGGTTGCAGCAGGTTGTTTTTGCTGGAGCCTCATGAGACGAGTAAGAATCTGTCCCTTCCTCTCTTCTTCCCGTTGCTGAGTTAAATGAGTGCAAACTAATTTTGTACTTTGAATACAGTTTGTAGTAACAGACATAAGCTGAACAGAAAGGAAGAAGAAATGGGAAAATGAGAGAAAAACCAGGATATTTTAAAAGCAGCTGGAAAAGTGGGATGACAGAGGATTACCATATATACTCGACTGTAAATCGACCTCATGTATATATAGGTCAAGGACAAGTTTTGGGGCCAAAATTATGGTTCTTGCTATGACTCGTGGATAAGTCAAAGAAAAAACTTAGGGGCATATAGCAAAAAATCTAAAGGATGAAGTAAAGCAAAACAGTGTCAAAGAACTTAGAAAATCCCAGCAGACATAACTCTTTGTGCTCACTCTTAAGGCTGGATGGAGGAGAGACTAGAGGGGTTCAGTGCTTCCAGGACAGATTATACTTTTGCTTTTCACCAGGGGATGTTTCCTTCTTTTAAATAAGAGTTCAGACACAGTACTTATATTGACCTGTGGCTAAGTCGACTTAGGTTTTTTGGGTCAATTTTTTGACCTAAATTTCTAGACTTATACATGAGTATACACAGCAATCATGACTGTCTCTGCCAAATCGGAACAGTTAGAGGATGAGTTCCAGAACTCCTTACTAACACTAGGCTGGCCGCTCTCCTGTTGTTTTTCTGTAAGGAAGCATTTTTCTTTTAAAATCAGGCAAGCCTTTGGCACCTAACTACCCTTGTTGTAAAAAAAAAAAAGGGGGGGGGAGTTACACTGGATGGGTACTCTATTTTATTTTCTTCATTGCTGTCTTTTTTCAATTGTGTGTTATTTTTCCCAAAGAAAACAAGGACAAAAATGGTTAAGCAGCAGCAGCAGCAACGGGATGTGTTTTGCCTTTTCTCCTAAAACAGTCTGCTGAAATTAAGAAACCTAGAGTGAGCAGTCACAAGAACACATGTGCATGCAAAATGTTTTATGTGCAAGTTTAAATTCTGGTAGTCAACATGAATTCTTGATCCAAGCATGGGTTGAGGCCTAACCTATTCCTCAGTTACATATCCATCTTCCCAACCTTCTGTCTTGAACTTGTCTTCAACTGGTGGATCTCAGGGTTCCAGTAGAAGATAAAGCAAATCCTACAGAATAAATCCTACTTGTTACGTTCTCATGTTTTCCTATTGATTACCACTGTATTGATATTGCTTATTTTTATTGTCTGCTTTATATGGCTGGGGGCTGGGAAGGGATTAGTTTGTTTTTCATTGTACTTCCACTGTTGTTAGCCACCCGGATTCCTTGTTGATTGGGTGGGGTACAAATAAATTTATTATTATTATTATTATTATTATTATTATTATTACTAGCCTGTTTCTGCTCTAGTAGACATACTGTAAAAGCCATACTTACGAGATTAAGGTGAATTATCATCCTTCTGCTCTTCTGCCGCCATTACTGACAAATCAAATGAATTCCTAAAGAAAAGAAATAAATGCTATTTTAATATAAATGTATAAGAGAAATAGTTCTGTTAAAAAAAAACTCCTTGCAAATGTGAGGGGGAGTGAAATTCCAATTTGGACCTCATAGGAAACAGAAGCATCTTGAAGCAGTCATCTTATATTCATTTACAAAGGGATAAGCCTACTGCATTCAGTACCTCAATGGAATTTCATATCTCTGTTTTTTGTTTGGTTTTTTTGCAAAGAATTCAAAGAATTTAAGAAGATAGGCTCATGTTTCTGTTCCCTCCACATCGATATATAAAACACAGGGATCCTAACCCATGACCTATTCATGTCTGAGCATGCCTATAGGTTTCAGGAGAACCATTCATCACAGGTTTTGATGATTTCAGTTAAAAGATAGAGCAGTCAAGCCTTTCATACCATTACCATTTACTGCAGATGATAGGGACCGACAAAGCTCTTGACACATAAGACAAAATATGTGCATTGATAGGCAGATACGATATACTATATACTACCACCACCAACAACAAGTTTATTGATTAGTCACCTGACCATATCAATAAAATACTAAATACGGTTACAAAATTACAGCATATAAAATACAAGATAAAAATATCAGAATGTCCACATATATACAAAGATAAAACTGAGTCACATTTAAAACTCAAATAAGGGGTATGCTACCAACACTACCAATATACAGATTGGGTATCCCTCATCAGGAAAACTGAAATCTGAAATACTCAAAAATTCAAAATTGTCCATCTGGGTGTTGAGATATTGATACCTTTGCTTTGAGTTCAATGTATACAAACTTTGTTTCTTGCACAAAATTATTTAAATATTGTGTATAAAGTAACCATTAGGCTATGTGTGTAAGGTCTATATGAAACATAAAAGATTTTTATGTTTAGACTTGGTCCCATCTCAAAGGTATTTCATTAGTTATATGCAGATATTCCAAAATCTGAAAAAAAATCCAAAATTCAAAACACTTCAGGTCCCAAGTATTTTGGATAATGGCTACTCAACCTGTATTATACTTACAACGCCGCAGCAGAAATAGATGGCACTCGTTCATATATGCAAATAAGCATTATAAATAATTATAATTAAATTATAGTCTTGCATTAAATATGAAAGTATGGTCTTCTGGTCATGATCCTACCTCAAGATGAAGTGGCGTAACTACAGTGGCAGAATTATGTTACGATTGTACATTAATGAGTTGCAACAGTGTGCTACTGAACATGCGTGCACACAAATGTGAAATATATAGTTGCAACGTTCAGTTCACATCTGCATGTGGATTGCACAATGGCATCATATGTCCAACTCTGGTTCCACAACTTTCAGCATCATGCCATGGCTAGAAAAGTACAACCACGTGTGTAAGGAAACATACACATGTGTAAGTCACGAAATGAATGCCAGGTCATATACCTCAGTTAGCAAGGTTCTGATTCAATACATTTTCCTGTCCTCTAGAGGGCATGTGAACATCAAATATTCAGTGCAGCCAAGGGTTTGATGGAAGAACTTTCTCAGCTGCTGTTCCCTCCAAAGAGCCTCTTATTCATACTCTATTGCTCACCCACCCTACCAAAATCAATTCGCTTGCTTTTCCTTTCTCCTTCCCTTACAATCCCATCATTTTTTCACCTCACTTTCTTTTGCTTGCTCATTCCCATGTGGACCCCAGAAAACGTCCTATGGTTAAGGGCTTCAAAGCCAGTTTTCCTCAGCCAGAGGAGAAGTCCCTATGTAGTGTCTGGCATAGAGCATAAGATGACTAGTGACTTTATCACACAGGGAAAATCACAGTGTGTGTGTGTTAAACAGTTGCAGTTAACATTGTCACATTTCACAAAGATCCATTATGCTGGGAATACACAGACAATAAACAGGCATTAAACAGCAAAAAATCATTCATGGGATTTCCCAGTGAATGATTTGTTGCTGTTTGTTGCCTGTTTATTCCCAGAATAATGGCACTTTAATTGTGACATTATGTGAAAATGTTAATTGCAACATCTGCCAGAAATTAATCATAGAATCATGCTGGAGGACCTACAAATGCCTAGAGAAGTGTTTTCTCTAGAAACCGCTAGGATCTCCAGCACAACTCTATGATCAACCTCTGGCAAAGTTGTGATGGAGGACTGAGAGATTCCTAGAGAAAACATATTAATTAAAACCACGAATAACCAAATTTGCAAAAGTCAAAGGTGCAAATGCGGAGGCCAACTGTATATATATAGAGAAGGAGAGCTAGCAAAGCTCCAGAAGTGGCATAGGAAGTACAACAGGATAAATGTGTTTAGTTAACTGTCAATATGCCAAACCAAGTACAAGTGCATGTGTGTTATAAGGGCGGAATTTAACTACTACTTTTATGTTAAATTGGCTTTATGTTTAAGTTAAAGCTCTTCACCAAAGGTCATAAAAATGAAGCTAGAAAATGCCACCAATTATTTTATTTCCACACTCCTTGTCCTTGCTTTGAACTTGGGAGCGTAGGAAACACATATATGGATTTCTGAGAACCCCATTGCTTGCTCACACTACCAAAATCCCTTCTCTTGCTTTTCCTTTCTCCTTCCTTTATAATCCCATCACTTTACCATCCCACTTTCTTTTGCGTGCTCATTCCCATGCAAAAGTCCTACAGTTAAGAGCAAAAGTCCAGTTTCCCCAACTGTAGTCCTCCTCCTCTATCTGCCTATGTAGCACCTTTCACGGTATTCATGAAATCATCCTCACAGCAACAGTGCACAGTATGTCATCAATATTCTGACACACGCTATTGTTTTATAGACAGCAAAGTAAGGTGGAAAGACTTGTTTGCCTAGGATTGTTGTGTCTTAGTATATTCATATATTTTTTTCTACACTGTAGAAAAGTGCCAAAGTGGCTCACAAAAATAGTAGTGTTATCAAAGACCATGTTCAAAACACACAGAATTTGCTACAAATGAGTCTTTAAAAAAAAAACAGGAAATACAATGTGTACAATGAAATAAATGAAATATTCATTATTGCAGGCCAATGAATCCAAACAATAAAGAAAATGCACATTGCTAATCCTGATCCTATTGCATGCCAATGAGTTACAGCATCTTGGCTAAGTATTTATTGTCTATTAAATTTATATCCTGCTTCTTCCATAGACTCAGGGAACTACAGATGGCTTTTCCCCACTCCTCATGGCATCCTCACAACAGTCCTGTGAAATCAGTCAAACGTCCCTTCATATCCATGGATTCTTTATCCATGGATTCAAGTATCCACGGCTTCCAAATATTCAAAAAATATATACATCCCCCCCCAAGCAAACATTGACTTTGCCATTTTATAGAAGGGACACCATTTTACTATGCCACTACGTATATTTCAAGATGACCTAAGGCAATTCTAATATGGGGATTTCTAGGACTGAGCTTATGTTACTTGCCCAAGGTTACCCATTGGTTTCTGTGGCTGACCAGGGAATTGAACCCCGATCTCCAGAGTCACAGTCCAGTGCCCAAACCATTACACCTCACTGACTTCCCTGTCCAAAAGCCTAACCAAAAACCATGCTGGCTTTCTGTGATTCATGGGAAACGTGTGTGGGGTGGTGGTGATGGTGGTTTTCACCAGGCTAGATGTCTTACAGCTCATCACTTTTCTAGCCAAGAAAAGCCAGCAGTAAAAGGAACAAACTGGGAACACAACAAACAAAGACACAAACTGAGAAACAAACTGGTAATACAACAGTTACATCAAGTTTCCTTGATGTACAGTACTTTCATCGACCCATGGATAAGTCGACTCAGTTTTTTTGGGTCAATTGTTTTACTAAACTTTCTAGACTGATATTTGGGCCCGTTACGGGCCTAAAAGTATGTGCTCTGCGCATACTAGGGTTAGAAAGGAGCATCCTTTCCAGATGCTCCCAACCCTAGCACGCGTGGAGCACGCACAAAATGGCGGCGGCCGTTCCACACGGCCGCCGCCATTATGACGTCACAACCGCACCGCCTCCAAAAGAGGCGGCGCGGACGTGACGTCTTTGCGCCTCACAAGGGCGCCTAGAGCCCCCTTTCCACGGTGTAAGAAGGAGCTCCGAAACGGAGCTCCTTCGGGGGTTTGCATCACTGGGCGCAGCCTTTAGATGGCTGCGCCCAGCGACACAGAGGAGAAAGGGGCCAAGCGGCCCCTTTCTCCTCCTCCCTGCCATCGCCGGGTGTCCTTGGGGCTTGAAGCCCCAAGGACACCCCTTTCCAGGCCGCGGGGAAGTGGCCTTTTGCCACTTCCCCGAGGCCTAGAAAGTGGTGGATCGGGGCCTCGGAGGCTGCCAGTCTGGCAGCTGAGGCCCCGATACAGCGGGGAAAGGGGCGGGTGCAGGCCGCCCCAAACGGGCGGTCTGTAACCCGCCATAGTAAGTTCTTTCTTTAAAAAAAAGGCTTGGAGGGAAGAGACATCCCACAATGGACCATAACAGACTTGGCATCCTTGTTTCTGCAAGGACATGTTCATTGCTACAATCAATGTATTGTTCTTATCTCTTGTTCACTGCAGAGTAATGAAAGATGGATAGCTCCTGAGCGATATGTTTCAGCTTTGAAAAGCATGGCAACATGTTTGTGGTTTTCTACCATAAACAGCCTCACCATGCAGAGTGCACTAAAAACAAATGAGCAATCAGATAACGGATCTACTGAATTCCTAATCCTTGATGGCAGATTAAGAAAATCAAGGAAAGTGAATCAAAGCCGCTTAGTTGTCAGGATTGTGAAGCAATGCAGTTTGAAAACAGAGGGGTTCCCTATGTACATAGTCCTCTTTATTCGTCTTCCTTGTTCCTTCTCTCACTAGCTCTTTCTCTTCTGCATTGTTTTACAATAAAAGACACACCAACGATAACACTGGTGACACAGTTTCAGTTGGAACAACTTACATAACATAATCATATTTTCAAATGTGTTATTTGTATCTTTTGCTCTTTTGGGGATATATTTGCATAAATGAGCTGTATAACTTTGACTGCTAGCAAACAGTTCCATAGATGGCCAGCTTGTTCTGTCAGATATTTAAAAAGTAATTTTTACACACTGGCCTTTTGCCATGTCCAGTCTCATAAACATTGGATTAGGGGGACTGAGAAGGGGATGGAAGAATGAAGGGAATAAAGGCTGCAAAAGATCAGGAGTCCTGTGCAAGCACAAACTTGCTTGGCTACTGGCAACAGGCACAAGGAAGTGCTAATCAGATTTCAATTATATTCTTTTTCGTTGTTATTCAGTCATTTTCTCTGTGAATTGGTATGAAAAAGATATTTGTATGAAAGCCTCTCTGTTTTACTTTTCTATTAAAATCATCTCAATAGATTGTGTTTACAATCCTCAGCAATGGGGAGTATTCCAAAAGTATTAAACATTACTGAACTAAGATGTTGCCAGATCACTTCAGGGAGAAAAAAAAATTAAAAAAACAAAAACAAAATCTTAATTCGGGGTTGCTGTTGCCAGGTCCAGATTTCCAGGGCTGTGTGTGCGCGCGTGCGTGTGTGCACCTTCAGAGATTTCACAGAAGCAAATGTTTGCCCACGTCATTTCCCCAGACTCTGTAGCATTGTTTGTTCTAGCATCTGAACCAAACCTGTTAAGCTTCTTGGTATATCTTGCACTATACTTTGGGATCCTCATGTTTTCATATCTCATATTTGGATGAAACTCAATGGGTGATCTTGGGCAAGTCACATGCTCTTAGCCTCAGGGAAGGCAATAGCAAACCTCCTCTGAACAACTCTTCCAAGAAAACCCCATGATAGGTTCACCTTAGGGTCACTATAAGTCAGAAATGACTTAAAGGTATACAACAACAACAAAAAATGGGAGATAGCATGTTTTTGAGAGAGTAAAGACCTTTCAGGAACACTTGGTCAGGTTTCCAATTTTAAAAAAATTGTCCCTTAGGTATGAATACAATGGGCCCTTCCCTTACTCGGGGGATCCGTTCTGGACCCCATCCCCCGTGTAAGGGGAATTCCATGTATGCTTAAGTTCCATTTAAATGAATGGGGCTCGTTCATGCAGCGGCATAGTGGTGCAGTGGCTTACGCACGTCATGGGTGCACGCACCATTACCCCTTCTTCCAGAGCAGCTTTCAGCTTATGCTGTGCACTGTATATCCAGGTAAACTAAAGCATCAAATTTAAAGTGCTCCTTCCTTCCCCCAAGTAATCTTCATTTCCTCTTGAAACTGAGGACAAAGGATCTCTTTGGACCATGCCAATCTCTCTGCCAATTCCCTGTCATATCTCCAATCAAATTTCCCTGTCCATCTATCACGCAGATGTCCTGATCCCATCACTGCTTTTGTTACACTAAAATTAAAGCCATCAACCAATTTGGAATCCCTTTATTGATTCCTGGGACAAGTCATTTAGCTTGTGTTACCTGGCCAGACAGCTGATCGCCTAGAGCTAATTTTGAGGTATAAATATGGTTTCAAAACCTAACCTCTGTGCACACAACCCCCATAAAGTCTGTGTATGTTCTGTATCACTCTTGGACCTCACAGTCTGAGCTACCACAGCTCTCTCTTCTCATCAGACAGTTAATTATAATCCCACTGCAAACCCCTAAAACTCTGGTATCCCCTTTCCATATTTCTATTTTGGTTAGCTCTGAATGATGCGTCTGTTTGACTTGCTATCTTGTGTGTGACAGCATCATGCATTTTTCAAATAAAAATAAAATAAAAATAAAAACTCTCTTAATTCACCCAAGACCTGGAGTCCTCCTCAATTAGTTCTGGTATATACTAGTGCAAAATGGTTCAAAGGTTACCCAAGCCTCTTGCAAAGCTAATTTCCCCAACATCTTATATAACACTGACAGTTGGTGGGGACCCCCACAGTCCCTCCCTCCCACCTGTTCCTTGGGTAACAGACCTCAGAAAATTTGGGAGTACACATCATCTGATCTTTAGTCAGTATGGACTGCTGACGAAGTTGATTCTAAATCTTGTAATCCTCCCAAAAGTAATTGCTCTGAGCACTGGTTTGGACAAAGTAGAGGTTATAAGGGAAAGGTGGAGTTCCCAACCTTGTTTGTCTATCATGAGAAACATCTGCAATAGAGAATCTGTGAGTGGATGCATTTACACTATCTTCCCATTTTCCTACACGGCATTCCCTCTAAAAAGGGATTTTTAACACTGGATGTTTACCTACCTCTGCAAGGTATGGCCGAGGGTGGTGGCATGGATCTCTAGGGGAGAAATTGTGAATGCTAGAAGAATGAGGTCCCCTTCTTTTTTCTCCCACTGGCTATCCCTTGTAAGGATCACTATGTTCACATGATTCCCACCACCATGGTTAATATGGGGTTAGGATGATGGGATGATGCAACTACTAGAGTAATACCTAGTTTGTCTTCCCTGCATGCTGGAGAGATATAGGAATTTTCTGCAACTTTCTTCTAAAAGTGTTTTGTTGCATACATGCAATGGCCCAGATGAGAACCTAATTTGCAACAGAGACATCTGCTAAGACTGGGAGACTCCAGGTTGGTAATTAAAATATATTGTAATGACTAAAACCAAAACATGATAATATAGTATTGCTGCTCCAAAAATTTAGAATGACCTGCTGGAGGAGATTCGGCTTATTACATCTCTAGATGCCTTTAAGAAGGCGATTAAAATGGATCTCTTCCAGCAGGCCTTCCCAAACTGACTTCCAATTAGTTTGAAACTATCTGCCCACCCAAATTAACCCCCCTACTACTACTGCTATTGCCGTTTTATTTATTTTAAATAATGTTATTGGGGATTGTATGGTTTTAATTTATGTTACTTTATATGTGCAAGGGGGAGGGATGGAGGGTTGGGGGATTGAGGAAATGTTTTGTATAATTGTATTTGAATCCTGCTGTACCCACCTTGGTCCTCAGGGAGAGGCAGGCTACAAATAAATATATTATTATTATTATCATTATTAATATACAGGAAAGCAACTTACAGTGACTAAGACAAGAAGTTAGAAACACAAAATGGTGAAATGAAAGTATAAGTCAATTACTTTGTGGAATGGAAGAATGATTGAATAAAGAAATTAATTTGATAAATGAGAAGGTATGAGAAGGTCTAGGTAAGGTGATAGAGAAGTGTGTATAGGATACGGTAAATATGAGAGAATTTGATTAGGAAATTGCAAAGATGCAAAAAAATGAGGGATTGTTAATATTAATGATATTAATATTAATATAGTATTTATTATTACTAATATTGGTATGCAAATGTGTCAGGGTGTGAATGGAATATATGTCAATTGCTAATTGTTTTTAAACGTGTTCATCTATGTTTTCTAATTGCATAAATGCTTAATAAAAATTATTTTAAAAAAAGACTGGGAATGAATGGCAATGAACATATGTGGATTTCCTTTGCTGGAGAAGGCGAACACATTCCAAATGTTAGAACCCTGAGAAGACAGTCTTTGTTTCCCAAAAAGGCCTGAGAAGAGGAGAAAACTATTGGCAATCGAATGGATAAACCGAAAGAATCTAAGTATCCTAGTCTGTATTTTAAACAGATTTGGTGTTTTGCTTTGTCGTCTTTTCAATAACTTTAGAAATAACAACAAATCTCATGGCAGTGCTTTTCTTGTAGCACTAAGCGTTCTTGACTTGCTCTATTAACTGCCCAGGATCTATTACTGAGACATTTACTCTCTGAGAGCAAATCTCAACCCAGTTAATATTACAAAGGGACTTTGGTCGAAAGAATGTTTGCTGGAGCTTTATGAACTTTGCCATAGCGACAAGTGAGGCTAGAGTTGAAAGGAACATATTGTTAGTGGGAAAGGCTCTTGTATTGAGTTATGGGTTCAAGTAAAATTCAAGAAATGCAGTCAAAGGCCACCATGAAAAGCAGTTTACACTGGATTGGTTTAACAGAGGAGGATAACACAGAACAAGAGTTTACAGACTTTACATATCATCTCTGACAGCCACACATGATATTCAGTCACATGTCCTTTGTCCCAGACAATGTTTTAATGAAACAAAATAGAGCTGTTGTTACTGTGTGCCTTCAAGGCATTTCCAGCTTATGGTGACCCTATCATGAAGTTTTCTCAGCAAGTTTCTCCAGATGGGGTTTGCCACTGCCATCCTCTGAGGCCAAGAGTGTGTGACTTGTCCAAGGTCAGTCAGTGGGTTTCCATGGCCAAACAGGGATTCGAACTCTGGTCTCCAGAGTCCAACACTCAAACCACTACAGCATGCTGGCCTCTCAAAACAGAGCTACCATGGATGAAATCTGAAGAGGAAGCCAGTTGTGAAGGTGGGGCAAACTCATTCTTCCCATTAAGGTAGCTTTTCTGCTACATAAATATGGCTCCTTTCTTATACTGTTGATGTGTATGTGTGTTGTGTGCTTTCAAGTAGTTTCCAACTTACGGTGACCCTAAGGTAAATCTATCACGGCATTTTCTTGGTACTAGTATCTTTTCTTTCCTGGGACAAAAACTAAAGGATATTTTTGGGTGGTGGTGGAAGAGCAGTGCTTCTTAAAGTTTCTAAGGTGGGACATCAGCATTCCCCCCCCCCCCCAGTGTGCCAGGGAGTTGTACCATATTTGTGCCCATTGTCTACAATTCTTTCTTTCTTTTCTGGAAACCTTCCGGGCACTGGTACTAGTGGCTCATGGACCCGCACTGGTCCACAGGTGACCACTTTGAGTAGCACTGTAGGGGAAAGTATTAAGACACTTCTTCCCCGGAATACATCTTCTACTTAAAAGAGTGCAGTTTCCACAGTCAGATCTGGTAACAAACAAACAAGGAAAAAACACATCACATACGCGCGCACACATCAGTGACCAATCAGATATACCCGAGCATCATGGAAACACCCTGTTTTGAAGAATCCATTGAGCTCACTTATGGGACTCAGATTTTAAACAATGTAATGCAAACACATGCAACAGCACAATACACTGGGCAAGCTCTTCATGGTAGGCAACATCATCTTACCTGGGTGGTTTCTTGCAGTAGTGCTTGCAGACATATTTGAGCAACAAATGCATTTAAACCCAAGGGACCTTTTCTCATTCCGAACAGAATCTGGGTCTGCTCTGTACAAATCCAGGCAGGTGCTTCAGACATATGGCCATAAAAGGCAAACCGTGGTAAGTAATGAAACTAAAATTGGGCCGGATATAGCCAGGCAAACAGAGTAGAGATGTAGATTTAATTTTTACAATAAAAATGACTTTTATATAGAGCCAGTGGGTGAGATGGTTGTGTAAACTCTGGTTTAAAGAGCCTGTGCTCAGTGGCAAGTTTTCCTCCTCTCACGCCACACCACCTCCATTATTTAGGGAAACTGTTATAACTGTTATGATGTTTGCCTGAAGTTTTTATTTCAGTCCAGAACAGAACTGCTTCTGTGGATTAAACATAAAGGCTACCTTTGGATATAAGAATCAACTATGATTCACTGTTATAGAAACAAGTTTTAGTGAAACTGTAGGCTTACCGTCTCCTTCCATCCTCTCTATTCCTCCAGTTCAGTTCCAAGGAGGAGATTCAAAACTTCCATTTCTGTTTTGATTAACCACAGTTAGTGTTATGTCCAGATCCTGTTGTTGTTGTTGTTGTTGTGTGGCTTCAAGTCATTTTTGACTTATGATGACCCTATCATGGGCTTTTCTTGGCAAGATTTGTTCAGAGTTTGTTTGCTGTTGCCTTCCTCTGAGGCTGAAAGAGTTTGACTTGTTCAAATCACCCAGTGGGTTTCCATGGTTAATCTTCAATGTGAGTTTTTTTGAGACAAGTCACTTTCATGACTCAAAGTTTGCAAGCAGTTTGTTCTAGGAAGCCATAATTAAGATTAACCACTAGAATATTCTGGGTCAGATGTAACAATAACCTGTAGTTAATCAAAAGCAAAATGTGGAAGCTTTTAGTCTCCTGAAGGTTGTATTTAAGGGAGAAGATAATACAAGCTTGAGGCATCAAGTAGTTCATTCTTGTAATGATAAAATGTAGTTTATCATTATAGTCAAGCCTGTATGAATGTTACTGGCATATAATTGGATAATAAATTATGTAACCATCACTTAGCCTGAATCTCTGCCAAGACACAGTGATCTGCCATGTATTGTGAGATGGGACAATGTCCTGAAGATGAGACTGAAATGACAGCTCTCCACAGGGAATAATTTAGAATTAATTTATGTTTTTGCTAATACATTCAAAGTGGAATAAAACAACAACAACAATAAAAGGAAATGCCAATATTTCTTGGTTATTCCAGGAGGAAGACAGAAAATTCTATTTTAAAAAAAATTTGGAAACTCCTATCTGCACAGTATTTGATATCATTAAGTGCAATTTGATTGGGTTCAAAAATATTAGCTCCAATCTATTTCTAGTCATAGCTCATGGCCTAGAGTTGCCAGGTTTCCTGAAGAGCCATATGGAACAACCTCCTCCTACTTGCTAGACCAGTGCAACACTAGGTGAGGCACATGAGGCAGGTCTGCAGAAGCCATCTCAAGTACCATGGGTGAAGAACTTCTCGTGAGATCTCATGGTTCCCCTGAAACTTGAAATTTTGTGGGAACTCAAAACCCCACAGAAATCTCATGATGGCAAACCAGCCATCACAAGGTAAAAAGGCCATGTTGCTGCTCTTCTAGCATCCACAGCCAGAGAGGAGAAACACGAGCACCATGTCAACTACAATCTTCACAGATGGACCCCTGGTTTGTGACAAGGCTTGACTGCTGCATGCTCAGAGGTTGGTCTATTAGAAGAACAGTCAAATGACACACAATCTCAAATGAGTTCAAGGCATACAGGATTTGGGGCTTCCTGTCCCCAAATATGGACCCAGACTCCATTCCCTTAAATATGAAACACTCCTGGGACACCTTGGAATTGTATCATTGCCTGAAGGAACAGAAAGGAATATGTATCTGCATCCGCACATACTAGTGTGGATGTATTGTTTTGCTCATTTAGCCTCAGATGACAATGGCTGCATCTGCACTGCAGAAATAAGCCAATTTGACACCACTTCAGTGATAAGGAATTCTGGGAACTGTAGTTTTATGAAATATTTAGCTTTCTTTGGCAGAGAGCTCTGGTGCCACAACAACATTGACCCATGGCAGTTAAAGTGGTGTGTCAAACTGGATTTTTTCTGCAGTATCGATGCAGTCAACCACCAAGGGCAGGCAGATTTATACATGAAGGAAGTCTGTCCTTCAAATAGTGTAGCCCCAAGAAATTCAATGGAAGGCACATCTCATAATGTATACTTGAAAAATGCACATAGAGTACTTCAATTAATGGGAAAATGCATACAACAAAATGTGCCCACAAAGGGGAAAAATGCTAGAAATTGTACACATTAAGAAAAATACATATCAAAATATTCGCAAATTTCCATATATAAGTGCCCCAACCATAATCATCCAACCTATTCAAAAAGGATGGGAAGGAATTGGAAATTGGGATTTAGAGAAACACAGTTATTATCAAAATGAAAGGATTTGCATGCCCATAGCAAAACCCCTCCAAACAAATCTTGCCAAGAAAACCCATGATAGGATCACTACCTTAGGCTCACCATGAGTTGGAAACAACTTGAAGGTACACAACAATACAAGCCCTAACAAGGAGCTATCAATGTAACTTTTGATTTAAAAAGTTGTCTTGTCTTGAAAAGCTATGTATCAAGACATAGCCAGGTTGTGGGACTAGGGCTGCCACCTCTTAACCCAAAAGAAGGCCCTGAATCTGCACTGTTTTTGCAACAAACAAACATTGCAGCTTCAGGGGCCTTCTTTTGGGTTAAGAGGTGGCAGCCCTAGTCCCACAACCTGGCTATGTCTTGATACATAGCTTTTCAAGACAAGCAGCATTCAGCAATAAACTTTCCTCCCTTTGGGCTGATTTTCTTCCTTTTTTTAAAAACAAGCAGTGTAATAAACAATTCAATTGCAGATCCTATCTTGCATTGCATTTAGTCATACTAAGAAAATGTTATTAGGAGATGGAAACAGCTTGCAATATCATAACTACAGGCAAACTTTGTACTTGGCCCAGCTCTTGATTAAATAATATGTATACTTATGTAGGTCACAATGGTTGAAATCTGATTTTGGATGTGATACAACTCTCCAAAGCAGCATAAATATTGATTCTGATGTTGAGATCCTATATAGGAGGTTAAGGGATTTTGCAATCAAATCATTCTTATATTCTTATATGCCAGTATGAAAGGACTTCAAAATCTATAATCGTAAAAGTAGTGGTGGACAAGATGAGTTCCTGAGATGACATGCAGCCCCCTGGGGCAGTTTTTGCAGTCCATGACACCTCTCCAAGTCCCTGGACTGCCCCTTTTCTGTCCCCACAAAAGAGGGAAATCTGAAGCCTCCAGGAGTGGCAATTTGCCTTTTCAGTAGGTTGCAGAGTCCTCCTGCACTGTTCAACATTAATAAATGCTTGTTTTTCAAACCCAAAAGTAGACCTCTGGCCACTTCTGACTGTCCCCCCACTTTGGGGGATATTTTTGACAGCCCATATGGCTTCTGGAGGACCCCTTGGGCAGAACATTGGTCCCTGGACCTGAAGTAGTTGCCCATCCATGTGCTAAAATTTGGACTACTACTTTGTCTTCCTGTGTGAACCTGAACAGAGGGCCTTTCTCTCACACTGTAACAATGTGTCACCAACCATTTGGAATAGACTTCAAATAAGAGATGAGATACAGTATTCATCTATGGTAATAGAATCCACACAGCTGAATATTCTGTCTATCCTACATGCATTTTATATTGCTTTGTTAGCCTATGTTTTTAAAGATAAAATGAATGCCCCAAATTTTTCATGTATAAAGCATCCAGTTGTTTCAGTTTGCTTGGTGTGCCTTGGAAGATGCTTATAACAAATTTCAACTGCCTGGTTTTGTTGAAAGTACCACAACTATTTGAGGTACCCTGAGCCCCCAGTTTAGAGTTTTAATGTATAAACATGTCCCACATCCCTGTCAGACGTTTCTTGCATTCAGGAATCCTACAAGAGATGTAATATATAAGGGCTGGAGTAGATGGTACAGATGTGAGAGCTGGACACTGAAGGAAGCAGACAGAAAGAAAATCAACTCATTCGAGATGTGGTGCTGAAGAAGAGTGTTGAGTATAATGGCCAAGAAGACAAACAAATGGTTTCTTGAACAGATTGGACCGGAGCAATCCTTGGAAGCCAAGATTATCAGGTTGTGGCTATCATACTTTGGCCACAGAATGAGAAAGCATGGATTACTAGAAAAAATAATAACGCTAGTAAAGGTGGAAGGTGGAAGGAAGGAGCCAGAATTTGACATATACATTCAAAATCCAGCTCTTTTCATTGATTTAGTGAATGAACGCTGTTAGTGTAAATTTTAATAAACACTATTTCAAGTTGTTCGATGATGACAAATATTGTCTTCTGCATGCTAGGTTTTTGTCACATCAACTGCATGCCAGCTGTTGGCAGCTTCACCATATGCTGTCAAATCTTGCCAAATGCTGTTGGAAGTTGTTTTCTTAAGAGTTGACTGCTACGGCATGCCAGCTGTCAGGCCCTGTATACAACTTATTTTATTCCTCGTGTAATTTTGAAAATATCCACTTTAGCTATTTAGAGGTGGAATTCAACAGCTGTAGGAAGAATATCTACTTCCAAAAGATAAGAGTAACTTTCCATCCACATACTTGGTTACACCACTCAATTTGGCTTCTACTGACCTTTTAAAAATATTGCAGCTCACAATAAATCAACCTCCAGTTTTGCTAACATAAAACCACAACTCCCCCCCCTCCCTTTTGTCCTTTTCCTACAAGGAACCTGTGAATTTTATTTAAGGGTGGAGAAAAATTGCAATAACAACTGGATTTATATTTCCAAACCTATGCAGCGAGCTTGCTTGTTTGTCCCAGCAGTCCTAGGTGTCACCTGAAACATGTATATCTAATAATTCCTAATATATTTATGTCTGTGCCTGCTCTTCCACTTTATCATATTCCTGGAGAAGCGAGTCCCAAGATACACAACAGAATGTCCTTTGTTATTAAAGTGCTGAGAATTTCAGCTTTAGCTGAATGCTTTCTAATTGTATGCTGTTGGCTGAAACATACCTGTTCCAGTGAGTTCTTGTAAACAATCCAGATAGTCTCAGGAGAGCTTCTTAAATGACATACAATAGTTCAGTACTGAAGACACAGAAATATGTCAACTGATTTTCAGGACTTGCAAATCCATGTGGAGATACAATGCCTCCAGAATCCTTTTTGATGGAGGACTTAGTAAGCAAGCATGAAATCAATCATGATCTTTTCAGCAAGATTGGATTGATAGTTTTTACAACCATAAACACTCCTTGGCTAGAAGAAAAAGCTGATCCAAAACCTGTTGCTTTTTTGAAATCTCAAGTTTTGACACTTGTTTTGGTGGCAGGAAAAAGTGATGCTAAGTGGATGATATCTTAATTCCAATATGCATTTGGCTAATTTTAGTGGAGGTTGTAGTCAAGAAATCAGAGGAAAACGAAGACTTAGAAGGGTGGCTGTGAGGAACTCAACCCAGAAGTATAAAGATCTTGAAGTGTAAATATATATAATTAAATACCGGAACCATCCAATCCATAGTATTTCAGTTTCTATGTATAGCTATGAAAGCTGGACAGTGACAAAGATGATAGGATAAGAACCAATTCATTTGAAATGTGGTGCTGGAGGAGAATTCTGTGGACACTATGGACAGACAAAAAGACAAATACATGCCACTGAGATCAAATTATTGCCTAAGCAATCTTTAGAAACAAGGATGACTAAATTGACACTATTGTACTTAATGATATTTTGGGACAACATGACTTGGTAGTAAAGATGATAATGCTTGATAAAACAGAAGACAGTAGGAAAAAAGAAAGAACATATTATGGATGAACTGTTTCAGAAAAGGAAGCCATGGCCCTGAGTTTGCAAGACTTCAACTGGCCTGTTGATAACTCTTGGAAGACTCTCTTTCATAGGGTCATTGTAAGTTGAAGCCAACTTGACATGAAATAAGATTTTTTAAAGCATAATTTTTATTATTATGTACAACTTATCATTGTTATGTCTTAATACAGCCATATTTGTTCTTATCATTTCCAATCTTAATATCAACCATATCAACCATAATTATTCTTATCATAATATATTTCCACCTATATTTTCTTTAAAATTCCTTTGCCTTCCCACCTTGATCTTCTGCTCTTCATATTGGATGAAAATTCTCTGCTGCAATCTTCATAGTACTTCGCTACGAAATTTCTTTTATCTCACTTAACCACTGCTTTCTAAAAACCAATTTGATTCTGTTTTTTTTTAACTACCAAATCTGTGCATTTTCCGGTTTTATTTTCTTCTGTTTTTAACATATTGCTGCTTTCTGCTTATATAAATGTATACAATATTACATTTTTCTTTGTTTTGGTATCAGAGATACCATCTTTAGAGGATTGGTTACTGAGGACTTTGGATTTAATGGAAATGGATAGATTGACCTAAAAGGTACTTAAAAGATAAGACAATTATCTTTGTGAAACATTAGTGAGATATTGTGAAGTTAGGTGGTTATAGATAAAATAATAAAATAAGATTTTTTTAATGCATGGGCTTTTAAGCAGTTGTATTTGATGTGTAGAATGGAACTCGCACAATAAATGCAAGCAATACCTAGCCTCATTAATGAATTGTGTAATGGTGACTGACATGGCGACGAAATGGCTTACACCAGCAGAATCAAAATACTGGGTTTATTATTGCACAAGCATGAAAACAAGATTACAACGAGTGGCAAAAGGTTCATCCTAGCTGTACAATGCCACCACATACAACTCTAAATATTGTGTTATCTCTGCTTATAAACTAAATGGGTATTTTATTATTGGCTGTATGATTTTAACCATTTAAAAACTGCCTTGTGAGGACAGACAGGTTAGTATATTTTAAATAATTAAATAAAACAAATGACAGAGCCAAACCAAACCAAACATGATACAGTTTATATAGGCGGGTTACAGACCGCCATTAAAGTACGGACTCAGTCTGTACTAGGGTTAGGAAGGTGCGGTGCTTCCGCACCCCCTAACCCAAGTACGGACTGAGTCTGTACAAAATGGCGGCTCCCCTTCCACAAGGGGGCCGCCATGACGTCACGACTGCGCCGCCTCTACACGGGGTGGCGCGGACGTGACGTCGTCGGTCCGCGCCAGGGCGCCTAGGGCGCCCTTTCGGCAGACCAGGAAGGAGCTCCGTTTCGGAGCTCCTTCCTGGTTTGCGACGGCTCTTTGCTTCGCTGGGCGCAGCCTTCAGACGGCTGCGCCCAGCGAAGCAATGGAGAAAGGGGCCAAGCGGCCCCTTTCTCCTTCTCCCTGCCGCCACAGGGTGTCCTTGGGGCTTGAAGCCCCAGGGACACCCCTTTTCAGGCTGCAGGGAAGCAGCGTTTTGCTGCTTCCCCGCAGCCTGAAAAGCGGCGGATCAGGGCCTCAGCGGCTGCCGTTCTGGCCGCTGAGGCCCCGATACACCGGGGAAAGGGGCGGGTACAGCCCGCCCCAAATGGGCGGTCTATAACCCGCCCTAATAAGCAACTGCATTAATAGTTTTGTTTTTTTTAAAAAAGAAAGTAATATAAGGGTGATCCAGATTGGGGGAACAGGATATTATAGAATTTATCACATGCATGTTAATTCAGTTTACCTCGATCCAGTTTAAAATTTAATTTCGGCAGCATCCTGATGTTATCAGATGGTTTTTACTGCTGAATTGCTGCCCGAATACAGCCCGGGTCCATCCCCACTTCCAGAGCTCCTCTTCGCAACTCTTTTTGGATCCAGGAGTTTTCCAAGTTAAGAAAATGGCTGCTGGGGTGGCTCTGGAAGCGGGTATGAACTCGGACCGTATTCGGGATGCAAATTCAGTGATAAAAACCATCTGATAACATCAGGATGCTGTCCAAATTAAATTATAAACTGGATAGAGGTAAGCTGAATTAACAAGCATGCAATAAGCTCCTTTAATTCTTCATTTCCATGCTAGCTAGTTGCACAAATAAATATGTCCATTGGTACATTTTGGAGAGACTGCAGCAGTTTGCTTTTGTCTGCTTTTTAGCCTTTGGGGAAAGTCCAGATTCTTCTCCTTCTTCTCCTCTCTCTTTGCTGAGTTAATTGAATGCAAACTACTTTTGTACTTTGAATTCAGTTTGCAGCAATTGAAGTACGTTGAGGACAAAGGACAAAGTGAGAGGAGGAGAAAGAAACAGACACATTTTAAAAGCTCCTGAAAAAGAGGGGAAACAAAGCATTAGTTGGGACTGTCCCTGCCAAATTAGGACAGGCAGAAGGTATCCTTTCCAAACTGACACTCCTTGTATGAAAGGTTAAAAGGTTTCCTATCTGGCCATGGCACTGCCTTAACATTTTTTTGTTTTGTTTTGTTTTATGACTCATTTTTATTGTTTATTTCTCTGGTTCCTTGTCTCTACTCCTACTTTCCAGTTTGCCTTTGGCAGCTGCCTGTCACTTAGCCTGGACACTTTTTCCTAAGTTGCCTTCTCTAAAATGTGCATAAAACCACAGGTAATACCTCCAGAGGTATATTGTGAAACCACATTATCTAAGAGGGCACAAATAAAGTAAATACAACAATTTAAAGTAGTGTCAGGTGGGAACAAATCATGTGCTTTTAGTTGTTGTTTTATGGGCGGAGGAAGAAGTAATTCCTTCTAGCTGAAAGGTTTCAGTGCATGCATTGGCAAGCTAGGTTTAGTACAGCCAGATTTCCATAAGCATCCAGAGTTTTACCTCTGGTTCACTCACTTGTGGGAACAAGCCCGGCTGACAGAAAGTACTGCCAAAAGTGCAAATTACATAAACTGATAGGGGATAAGGAAAAGCATAAACATATTTCCTTCTAATCACTTTTGATTATATGGGAAAGATCAAGTGCCTGCTGCAAAAATAGTTGACCATGCAATTCAGACTTAACCTTCAATATACCCTTTTCCATTTCAATGTATTTGGCAAACAATATCTGAGATCCAAACCATAAAGATTCTCTTCCCAGTCCAATGTTAGTATCTCCTCTTGAGGATCCAGTTTGACAATACAGTCAGTGTAAATTAGGGTAAGTTTCTCATATATAGAAACTTTCAGATGACTTTCCCAAAAGAATGAATGCAGTTTTGACACCTCTTTTAACTGTCATGGTTCCATCCTATGGAATCCTGGGGTGCAAATAGGCACCAAAGCTCTCTGACATAGAAGGCTAGATATTTCACAAAACTACAAATTCCAGAATTCTGTACCATTCAACCAGAGCAGTTTATGGAATGTCAAACTGCATTAATTCTGCAGTGTAGATATAGCCTTAAAAGAAAGAGAAAAAAACATTGGAATTGCAGCTTTGCACATTCATTTGTGAAATCAGTGTTTTCTGCTGCTCCAGAAAACAGAACCTGGAGCAATGGATTCACACTACAGGAAAAGAGATTCCATCTCAACATTAGGAGAAACTTCCTGACAGTAAGAGCTGTTTGACAGTGAAGCACACTTCCTTGGAGAGTGGCCGAGTCTCCTTCTTTGGAGGTTTTTAAACAGAGGCTGGATGGCCACATCTGTTGGGTGCTTTGATTGTGGATTTCTGCATGGCAGGGGGTTGGACTGGATGGTCCTTGTGGTTTCTTCCAACCCTATGATTCCGTAATTCTAAATAAGATACAATACACCAGGTAAATATATTGGGAAAGGAGGGAGAGAGGAAGGGAATCTGGAAATGAGAATCGGCCAGGTACTCAACTGCTAATCAATCCAAATTTCTGACAGTGTACTTTCAATTCTCCTCCCCCCCTCACCTTTTCAAGGAATCATGAGTGATTGCAATGTTATATGCTGTCAAATCAACTCAGCCTTGGACATTATCACATAGGTTTTGCTCTTGCCACAATTGCGTTCATGGAAGAAAATGGAAACATACTGGTTTGGAAGTACAGTATTCATTATCACACCCATGTGTGTGCCTGATATCAGAAGTGCTACAGAAGCGGTGTTTCTCACCTGAGGACAAATGGGACAGCAGGGCAACTGCAAGCTTATTGATGACGAAAAATTAAATCAATGTACCCTAGAGCAAATTAACACTGAATTATCTCTAGAAACTAAAAATGACTAAACTGAGACAATTGTATGTTGCACGTACAGTATCATGAGATGACATGACTCATTGGAAATGACAATAATGCTTGGTAAAGTTGAAGGTGGCATGAAAAAAGGAAGATCACAGTACATGAAGGTTCATTTAACAAGGAAGCCACAGATGTGAACCTGCAAGACCTGAGCAGAGCTGTTGATGACTGGGGATCATGGTGACTGCTAGTTGTGTTATAGTTATTCTATAATGTAAGGGTAAAATGGTTAACCCAGTGTAGATACTATTATTGCAATTTAAGCATTTTTTACTTTTGAAGTCTCATTTCAATTTCTTTTGTTTTCAAAATAATTTTGTCAATTGCTTCATTAAATTCCAGACAGAAAGATGGAGTAGATTTTAATTTTAAATACATTTAGATAAACAAATACGGAACACAGCAATTGTGGAGGCTGATTATTTAGGGCGTGCTTCAAGTTTCTGGCAACAGAATACTGTACTAACAATATTTACAAAGGAACAACATAATCATTTACTAGGAAATAGGAAGGCAGGGAAGTAACCAGTCTAGTTCAGTACTTGAGAAGCTTCAGTTGTACCCAATAACTTCACTATAGTTGACCACCACTGTGCCAAGATTTCCACAAAACTTAGACACGGTGGTGTCTGGAAGTGCAGGTGTTCCCAAAAAGGCACAACACATTTTCCCCAATTCAAGCAGAATCATGCTCAAAAGTTACTTAATCCAGCCACTGCTTTATAAAGCCATTGTCAACCACTTTTCTGTCTCAACCATGATTTTCAATCAAATTCAGGTGTGATCAAATTCAAGATGCCTCCCAGATAGATTAAGGGAAAGCCTAAAGCTAGACAATGGCCAAGAATTTTGCCAAAGCATAGATGTTATTTTGGAATGATTATATTTTATGCATTGCTTCTTATTTCAACATCTCATTTCACTGTGCCCTTTGTTGATTTTTATTTTGGAAAATAATGTACAATGGCTCCTCTTCTTGTCCATATTTGTTATTTTAGTAGGGTAGGTTCACTCTCCTAACAAAACAAATATGGACAAGAGGAAGATACATAAGAGGTTATTTTGTTATGGGCTGGATAAGGAAAAACATTTTATCAAGCATTGATGGTGGTCACAAAGGGGGAGATGGGTTTTAAAAATCAGAAAAGATGAAACTCAACTAATTCTTTCTCTTTTTTTCTTCAGAAGGAGCTCTTACATTTCCATAATTAAACTAGAAAAGAATCTTTTAGAATCCAAGCATTAAAAATCCAAGGACTGAAGAACTCACACGAAGGGCAAGGTCAATTACAAATATATGTGCGGATCTGCCAAGAGACGAGAGATGTGGTGTCTGGTTCTTGGAATTTCATTCCACACAAATTTACTGCAATTAGTTGAAGTTGGGCAATTATTATGCTCTTCTAAAATAACCTGCACAAATTAGCTTGTAACTACAGTACTACAGTTTGTTCATTTGTTCATTGGATTTAAATCCCACTTTTCTTCCAAAAATGGGACTTGACATCTGAATTTTCACTGGAGCAAAGGAGAATCAACCAAGGCAAGCCTTACCATAAGGCCATTACCTTCAGTCACAGATGTAGACTGATGGCAGAACAGTGACAGAAGCTCCCCAGCTGTTCTTCTGTATTGGAAGACACAACTGTGTGTTTCAGGTAGTCTAGGAGTTGTAGTCAAAAAAGGTAATGTTTCTGGTCTCTGAATCTAAGCAACATTCTTCCCTTCCTGGCTCGGGTAGTTTTACATATTTTTTAAAAAAGGTTTTCTCATTTTAACTACAGCAAAAGACAATTATATATGCCCATGGAAGAAATGATGACTTTCCAGCTGAAAAACAGAGTGATGTGGGTGTGAGGAACAGAAAGAGAACAAGTCTCATGTTTTCCCAGAGCCATACTCAGCATTTCAGATTCACTCTAAAAACCTTTTTGGTGCAGATGAATTAAGATTCCAGATATATAGCTAAACATATCTATATATAGCTAAACAAATCATAGTTGTCTTGACCTCTATTATACAACCAAGTTAAATAATGCCAAGTTTTCTGAAAAGAAAGTAAAAATGCTATTTTAAGCAAACCATGGAAAACCATTTGTAAGGAATCCCATGGTGGGGTAGATTTAACCACCAAGTGGAGATTCTGGCCTCATGCTAAAGTTACAAAGATAGGATCACTTCATGTTTTGTTTCATGTTATTCATGCATAACTGACTTTGTTTTCTTTTTTGAAAGATAATAATCCTTCAGGGAAAAGGGGATATTCTTTCAGTTCAAAGAATGGGAATACATAGTTACCAGTTGCCATGGGTAATTGCCATTAATTCTGACGTGCTTTAAGTTAGAACAGTAAGAATAAAGCATAGCAGATTGGTAACTCTTGTTGATAAAAAAGCAAATACTGCTTATTCCCAGTGTGTGATGCTGACTGAGCTACATGACAGAGTTCTCACAGGTTTGTTTTCTGATCTGACTTAGAACTTTTGAGCTGCTTTCTATCTTGCCTTGCTTACGACCTTGATAACACGCAAATTGCCTTGCTGGAAGAGACCAAAGTTTCCCTATCTCTGTATCTGTCTCTACTAGTAGTTTACGTGATGTCACTAGTGCATTATTATTATTATTATTATTATTATTATTATTATTATTATTTTATATAGTGCTGTAGATTTACACAGTGCTGTACATATAAACAATAAAATAGATAAAGTAAACCTGGCCATGGCATACAATCTAAGAAATAATAGCATAATACATATACATAATACATAACAATACAGAGGTGACATAGCACATTCAGCCTGCTGGCTGCCTGTTGTCCACCAATGACTTGTGCGAACAAGGGGTTCCCTTTCGCTTCCGAGCTCAATATAAGGTGTTGGTGATTACCTATAAAGCCCTAAATGGCCTGGGCCCAGGATACCTAAAGGACCGCCTCTCCCCGTACATTCCGCCTCGCACCCTCAGAACGTCTGGGCAACAATTACTGAAGGTGCCTGGGGCTAGGTTAGCCTCCACCACACGGAGGACATTTTCCACAGCTGCCCCAGCCCTTTGGAATACGCTGCCCACCGAGCTCCACTCGACTACCACCCTGGCCCAATTCAGGAAGGACTTAAAAACCTTCCTGTTCCAACAGGCATTCCCCGACTAAAAATCCTGTGGGCCTCCCTCCTCTTCCGTGGCCAAGAGGTTGGGCTAAGGGGTTTTTAATCCTGTTGGTTTTTGTTGATAGTTTTTTTTTTTTGTATTGTCTGTATGGTTTGCCTGTAGTTGTATTTTTATATTGTTATGGCACCATTGTTTTTAACCTTTGTTGTAAGCCGCCCTGATCTTGGGAAGGGCGGGATATAAATAAAAATTTTATTTATTTATTATTTTATTTTATTTATTATTTCATACATTGCCTCAAGTTGAGATTACACTTCACCACAGTTTCAAATGATGTAAATGAACCTTTCCATCCTCTCATTCTTTCCATCCTCTCCTCCTTTGCTTCTTTCTGATTCACCTTTACTTCTGTTTTTGATTAACTGTCATTTGCAGTGATGTCCCAAGTTAACAAACTGTTAACAACAGCCACATGTTAACAAACTGTTAACAAACAAGTGAACAAGAATTATGGTTTGTTGAAAGGAACCAATTTAAAATGGTAGTTTATGAAGCGGCTGCCTTTCAGTAAATCATAGGTGTGGGAAAGACCGCTGAAAAACGGCGGCCTGCCAGCACCTGTTTTTCCACTAGAGGGAAGCTGCAGCTGCCAAACCTTGCAGCTTCCCGCCAGCAGAAAAAGAACCTGCAAAAAGCGGTTCTTTTTGCACCGCCACTGTGACGCCCGAGTGCGCCAATGGTGCACTCGTGACATCACAAGCGCAGCACGATGTGTGGACGCTATGTGTCTGTCACATAACAATGGTGGCACTCATATACACAAGGCACTGCCATTGTTACGGCGCTGTGCCGTACTAGGGTTAGGGACCGTGCGGTTGCTGCAGTCCCTTATCCCTAGTATGCCACCAGCATGGCACATTTGGCGTGTCGGTACCGCGCCATAGATAAGGTTAACAATGATTTAGGGTTCAAGTATCTGTCAACAAAACTGTGATCAATCAAAACAAAAGAGAAAACTTCTAATTTCCTTCTTGTGGCCAAGTCAGAAGAAAAGAGGGAAAGGAATAGTACCCAAGTCTGAGTAAAGTTTGGTTCCTTTCCATAGTGCTAAAACAATTCTTCCTATACTAATTACCTCCAGATTTGCTGAACTAGTATAGTATATACTATATGTACTATAATCACCAACCAGCATGATCAGTATCTACGGATGGTGGATCTCATACTCAAACATCTGGAAGAAACTGGGTTGAGAAAAGCTGGGCTAAATAATAGTTTGAGCATTACATCTGAACTATAGGCCCTTTGGACTGGAGCATGGCTTTGGTGCGGCTTCTGGACTCTTAGGATGCATGCATCATTTAAACAGTATACAGTGGTGCCTCGGGTTACGAAATTAATTCGTTCCGCCATTCCTTTCGTAACCCGAAAATTTCGTAACCCGAAACACTTTTCCGTTAGCACTGGAAAGCCTATAGCTGCACTTTGCAGCATTTGAATTTCGCGCCGAAATGAATTTCGTAACCCGAAAAATATTTCATAACCCGAAACAGTTTTTGCCAATCCAACTTTTTCGTATCCCGGAAATTTCGTAACCCGATCATTTCGTATCCCGAGGCACCACTGTACCTCCAAAATGATCCGAAGCAGTTTTATTTTGGCCTGTCTGTACACAGCATATCCAGATGATACAGCCTGCCTGATTCCTATAGCACCCTTTCAAACATCTGAAGCAATATGGTTTTTTCTAGAATCACAGCTATGAGGCCAGGGTCATGCTTTTCATCCGCATGTTGTCTGAACAGGAGGAAAGGCAACAATGGTGGAGGCCACTGACTTTGACAATAAGTCCCTTGTTGTTTCTAAATATTGTAATTAGGATCTAAGAGAGGTGTGTGTGCATCATTTCAGAATAGAAGTGTGAAATATTCCCCTTCCTGGATAAACTGACACTTACTGACACCTACCCAAGTCCTCATGATAAAGTGGGCATGAGGGATGAGATTAAATACCTAAATAAATGATGTTAAACTTCAAGAATATAAATTATTACCTATGGAATGGTATATAGAATTAGTATATTGTAGAACGGAACTACAAGAACTCACTGTTATTTTTTGTTATTATTTGTTATTTTTAACATTTTTCATAGTAGTGAAAATCTAATTTCCACTATATTTCAATTTTTATCAGGAATCACAAAATTATGTGTGACTAAACTGCAGATATGCAAAGTTCCCAAACAGGAGGCTTACATGCAACAAAACATCCTAATTAAGAGTTTCCATCTGCTCTGTGATGAAATAATAGGAGAAATCACATATTGCAAAAGCTTCTAGACCAGTGCCTATGTTAAAACCAATTCTTTGTCCTGCACATGTACTAACATACATCTATTGAATGCCCTTTAACAAAGAGGGCTCAACTTAACTTCCTGCTTTTCATAATCAGTGCATTTGTCATTTTCTGTCCACCAAGTAGCAGGTGCCTCCCAGCCATATCCATTTGACTGACAGAGAGGAAAAAACATACCATAAACCACCCTTCTCCAGAGTTTGTTTTGCATGAGGGATTGTGCTGTTTTCAATATTAGTTGCAATATTACCTAAGGAATGTTGTAATCAATAAAATTAAAAATGGGCCAAATCCTGGAAGTTCCCAGCCTGATGCCACAGAGTCCCAAACTACCTTTAATTGCATACTCAAGCAACTAGTAGATTGGGATGGTAATGCAGACCTTTAGCAAATCAGATGCAATGTTCAGATTCAGTATTAGTAAGATGAAGACAGTAATGCTCATCTACCCTAGGTGCATAGGGAGCTCTCCAGTAGAGTGTAGTGACTATTTACCATATATACTCATGTATAAGTCAACCTCATGTATAAGTTGAGGGCAGTTTTTGAGGCCAAAATCATGGATTTTGATATGACCCCCGGGCCCGTGGATAAGTTGAAGGCATGTTACAAAAGATCTAAAGGGGGAAATAAAGCACCACTTCCCGCTCTACATCTCCTTCTCTGAACCTCTCTCAAGGATCACAGTATCAGCATGGGGAAACAAGTCTGAGTGCACACATACACACACACACCTACCTCTGTGCATCAGCATTTCCAGACTCAAGGCTTGCAGAAAAAAAAGAAGACACCAGCCTTTCCTTTAAGCCCAGCATTTCCAGACCCATGGCTTGGAGGGGGAAAAAGAAGGACCCCAGCCTCGCCTTTAACCCCAGCATTTCCAGACCCATGGCTTGCAGGGAAAAAAAGGAGGACCCCAGCTTTTCCTTTAAGCCCAGCATTTCCAGACCCATGGCTTGCAGGAGGAAAAAAGGAGGACCCCAGCCTTGCCTTTAACCCCAGCATTTCCAGACCCATGGCTTGGAGGGGGAAAAAGGAGGACCCCAGCCTTGCCTTTAACCCCATCATTTCCAGACCCATGGCCTGAAGGGGGAAAAAGGAGGACCCCAGCCTTGCCTTTAACCCCATCATTTCCAGACCCATGGCTTGGAGGGGGAAAAAGGAGGACCCCAGCCTTGCCTTTAACCCCATCATTTCCAGACCCATGGCTTGGAGGGGGGAAAAGGAGGACCCCAGCCTTGCCTTTAACCCCATCATTTCCAGACCCATGGCTTGGAGGGGGAAAAAGGAGGACCCTAGCCTTGCCTTTAACCCCATCATTTCCAGACCCATGGCCTGAAGGGGGAAAAAGGAGGACCCCAGCCTTGCCTTTAACCCCATCATTTCCAGACCCATGGCTTGGAGGGGGGAAAAGGAGGACCCCAGCCTTGCCTTTAACCCCATCATTTCCAGACCCATGGCTTGGAGGGGGGAAAAGGAGGACCCTAGCCTTGCCTTTAAGCCCAGCATTTCCAGACCCATGGCTTGGAGGGGGGAAAAGGAGGACCCCCAGGCTTGCCTTTAACCCCAGCATTTCCAGATCCTTGGCTTGCAGGGGAGAAAAGGAGGACCTCAGGCTTGCCTTTAACCCCAGCATTTCCAGACCCATGCTTTGCAAAACAGGGTCCAAGCCTGGGCATGCTCCCTCCCTCTGCATCCTTCTCCCTTCCCTCAGTAGCTGCTTGTTAGCTCCAGCTGCGAGGGAGAGCTGAAGGATCTCTCTCTCTCTCTCTCTCTCTCTCTCTCTCTTGCGGAGAGAGGAGAGGCTGCCGGCACCAGGACTCAAATGGGGACTGTTTACTTGGCTACAGAGGAAGGTGGGCACTTTTTTTAATGAACTTTATCAGCTGTAGTAGCCTATTGACCCTCCCATAAGTCGATCCTTGATTTTGGAGTCCATTTTGGGGCATAAATTTCTCGACTTATAGTTTTGTATATACGTAGATCTTGCTGTGTTGGGGCTTGCTTTAAGGTAAACAATACAGTGTAAGAGTTGTGTCTCACTCACAAATACATACAAAACTCCACTTACCAGTTTTCAATCAATGGTGGCCGATGGCTGCCAAGTTATTCAGGCAATGAATTCTCTGTGGGTTTTATTCTAAATTTTAAAGGCCTGTTACAGACTGCCAAAATAAAGCTGCTTCGGGTCTCTTTGGAGGTATGCTATTTAAATGACGCATGGGTCCTAAGAGTCCGGAGGTCGCGCCAAGGCCACACTCCATTCCTAAGAACTGGAGTGCAGCTTTGGTGCAGCTTCCGGATTCTTAGGATGCATACATCATTTAAATAGCATACCTCCAAAGAGACCCGAAGCAGCTTTATTTTGGCAGTTGTAACAGGCCAAAGAAACTATCTCAGATGCTAGAAATTAGAGTTTGAATCCCCATTTGGCCATGGAAACCCACACTGGGCAGGACACATTCTCTCAGCATCAGAGGAAGGCTAAGGCAAACCTACCTGGAACCAATCTTGCCATAAAAAGCTCGTGATAAGTTCACCTTAGATTTGCCGTGAGGCAGAAATGACTAGAAGGCACAAAACAACAATCCAATCCTTGGATACAACCTTTGAAATTTGGAATACTACTGGAGAAGATATGAAAGCCACTGTTTTAAATTCAATGTCAGGGATAATTCACATAAAAGTAACCTTTTAGAAACGCAGTCATCAACTATTGGGGACTGTATCATTTCAAATATTACACAGAGTGGTATCATATTTGGAAACAATAGATACAATTTACTACTCTATTTCATGTAAATAAGAAGAAGCCTACTTCTTGAGCCTACTGCCTGCCTACTGCTTGTGCTTGAGCCTACTGAGAAGGGCAAGTTTCCAGAACAAACTTTACAGAGCAAAGCTCTGATGTCACACCAAATTACAGTTCTCAGAATTCCATAGCACTGAGCCATGGCAGTTACAGTGTATCATACCAGATTATTTTTGTAGTGTGGGTGCAGCATTAGGAAGGGGGCAGAAGATAGGAGGGGATGGAAACTTGCCCTTCTCAGTAAGCTCAGACAGGGGTAAACCGCCGCTGCCTCTCTAAGCTTGTATGTTCTTCTTCATTGACAACTTTTGCCATGACCACACTCTGATATTTCTTGGCCACACATGTCCCAGTTTTCATCTGTAAAATATTGGAGAATATGCCTTTCAGAGAGTAGAATAGTTACTTGTTAGGCTCCTAAATCTCTAAATCTCCTAGCTTGGCTAAAAAGGAAGGACAAACAAAACAGCTTTCCAAAGCATAGTTTCATTTATAGTTGGAACATCTCGCCCTCCCAAAGCAGAATGTTTTGAACACAAGTGTGATAAAAGCTATTTTGCTTGGGACAGAGATCAAAGTTACCATCCCAATGTAAAACAATAAGAATTCATTACAAAGGTCATGAACATCAACACTATCAGTATGTATGTGAGAATGGTAACAAAGGCTGCATCTGCACTGCAGAAATAATCCAGGTTGTCACCACTTTAACTGCCATGGTGCAATACTATCAAATTCTGGGGATTGTAGTTTCTTGTGGTACTATTGTTGAACTAGTTGAGCTGGTGCCCCAACAAACTACAATCCCCAGAATTCCACAGCATTGAGCCATGGGAGTTAAAGTGGTGTCAACCTGGATTTATTTTTGCAGTGTGGATGCAACCTCAGATAGTCTTGCAGCCTTTCAGGTTATCTTCGACACACTGAAAATATCATTAGTCAAAGCATGTTTTTCTGTACACTTGAAACCAAGTGCCATTATAGAGGGATGTTATTTAGGTAATTGTTTTACAGAACTTTAAAAGCTGTCAAAGCTTCATCTAATGTTTTGAATTTTCTGCACGGACAGAAGGTGAGGCAAGGGAAGGTGCACAAATAAGCCAGGTTTATGGTGGTCTGTCCTCTGACCATTATCAGAAAATGAGTACAAGATTGAGTGACTGATGCATGCTGACAAGTCCTTTGAAGCCCAGGAAGAGTGCAAGGGTGAGTACAAGTAACACATCCTGAAGTTGCTTCTGGTAATTATCCAGCAATGTTGGGGGAGAATCTTTCAGTCCAAAGAACAAAATCACTTTGAGAGAAATTCACAGGGAGCTGCATTTCAGTGATCGCTAGGACCATGCTAACATATTTCAGCTTAAGATGCTTATTGCCAGCAGCAAAACCTTAGGAGAGGCATTCCAGCTTTTTAGCATACCTCTCCCTAAAAGATGGAAAACCAGCAAACTGGTCTCATGGTGAAAGAAGCACTGTCATGGGAAAAGGGCCAGGCTGGGATCTCAGGAGGGCTAGATTTACACTCAGGGCCTGCGATTACTCTAACTTTATTTATTTATTTATTTATTTATGGGATTTATATCCTGCCTTTCTCCCAAAATGGGATTCCAGGTGGCTAAATGAGATTCAAGGAGATAATGGAAACAGATTACTTCAAAGATCCACTATTTCTCTTATGCTTTCCTAGGAGAGGCACATTTAGCCTCAAATGGCAAATCTATATTGTTTATTTGTTGCACTATACTTTGTTTATAACCCACTTTTCTCCCAGAGCAGGTCTTAGAGCATGAAGTAAAACAAAATGCAACTGAATACATTGACATCAAACAGCACTTAAAAAGAATTAAGGAAGCTGTCATACTAAAACTAAGCAGTGGGTTATTTTTTTTTTCATTCACAAGTTAAAAACATTTTAAAAAACAAAACAAGAAAGTGGGGTGAGGGCGTATCAAAAAACCAATTAAAAGACTGTTCTAGAACAAACAGGTACCAACCAAAACCTTGTCTAAATAAAGAGCTATTCACCTCCCAGGGAAAGGATAGTGGAAAGCCTAGCCTCCCAAGGAAGAGAGTTTGCTCCAGGTTTACGAAGGCTCCTGTAATCCATCTCTTTAGCATCATATGAGGCTGCCTGAATTTTGAGATAGAATCATAGAATGATAGAGTTGAAAGAGTTGCAGAAAGGCACATGCAAAGCACTCCTGACAGATGGCCATCCAAATCTGTTAAAAGAAGGTGGTACTTCACTACTCTTCAAGGGAGTGTGTTTCATGGTTGAACAACTCTTACTATCAGGAGGTTCTTCCTAATGTTGAGGTGGAATCTCTTTTCCTGTAGTTTGCATCCATTGCTCTGTGTCCTAGTCACTGAACACATTTGCTCCATCCATAATATGACACCCCTTCAAATATCATGTCACCTCATAATCTTCTCTGCTCCAGGCTAAACATACCCAGCTCCCTACGTCTCTCCTCATAAGGCATGACTTCCAGACCTTTAGCCATTTTCTTTGCCCTCCTCTGGACATGCTTCAGCTTGTCAGTATCCTTGAGGGAAGGCTTTTTCTCAGTTCCACCACTGTCGCAAGCATATGTGATGAGGAGGACATAGGAGAGGGCCTTCTTGGTGGCTCCTTCCACACTAACTCTCTCCCATGGGAAGCTGGGCTGGCCTCCTGTTTGTTCTCCTTCCATCAGCAGGCACTGTTCTTTTCATTTAGACAGGCCTTTGGCTGTTACTTGGTTGTTGTGGAAAGATTTTTCAACTGGAGTACAGCGCTTTTTTATTTTAAATCTTGTATGTTGTAATCAAACTGTTTCCAGTTCAGTGCTGTTTTTAATACGGTAGTTGTTTCTTTGACCATTATGACTGAACTCATGTTCTGTTTTAATCTTGTAAACCAACTGGAATCCCATACTGGGAGAAAATCAGAATAGTAACTAAGAGCCTTGACAGACCAGCGACAAGGGCTGGCATTGGGGTGGAGTGGGGGCATCACAGCATGTCCAGATGATGCAGCGCCAAAGGAGCACCAAAAAGCCGTGGTGCCCTTTCCATGGTGCCCTTTCTGTGGTGCAAAAGGGAGCTGCTTTTTGTGGCTCCTTTTTGCACTGCTGAAAGACCAGATCGGGACCATGGCATGTAATTGCCTTAGTCCCAATATGGCACTGAAAGGGCAGGAACGTAGCCAAGGGGGGGTTCTTGGCCCCCATTAGAAAAATGAATGGTGTGTGCTGCTGCACCGCCGCACCCAAGCGTCATTATAATGGTGGCACTTAGTCTGGACTCCCCCCTCCCTAAAATCCTGGCTACGTCCCTGGAAAGGGGTGCCTGTAGGCCACCCCTCAGGGGCGGTCTGTTCAGCCTTTAAATCAGTAAATCTGGTCTTCTTTTAAGTGCACCAGCTTAACAGTACAAAGTAAAACAGTTAATCATGCTTCTTTTAATTAGTCCATTGCATTGCACAGAAACTGATGCACAAAACACCCGCACCCACACACTCAAATCGATGGTAACAAAAAGCACTAGAAAAGCAAGAATTGTTACGTTTTCTAGGATAATTCAATGTAATGTGCACTAGTTATTCTTCATCATTGTTTAACTATCCTTTCCTTGCAACAGGCTTGCTGTCTGCACTGTTTGTGATGCTGCAAAACAACATGGCTTATTTTCTGTGCCACATCTATTTCCACTTGGGTGATGGAGCATTTTATGTATGATGTTATTTCCAGAAAATTAAGCTATTAAACATAATAGGATGAAAGGGTGAAATCATGCTCTGCAAAGACTATATGGCTCAAGAAAATGTCAAGGCAAGTTCAGACCAAGGATAGAAGCAATTACTTCAGATCAAACCTGATAGAAGTCTCTACAAAAATAATGCATTGGTCCAGTGGTTTCACAGTTTTTGGTGATTTATTGTGCCTCCAAATTTGTTTGTTAAAAAATGTATGTGCACAGAAATACTGTATTTTAGTAGAACAGAAAGGGTTTTTTGGTTGACAAAAACATGCCGTATTTTTGTAACATACATTTTTTTTCTTGTGCAAATGAAATGTTTGCAAAAAAAGTTCCAAAACTGAACAACAGTAAAAAAAAAAAATCTCCAAAATGAGCAAAAACCCTGGTAATATTGTCTAGCAAGGAGAACATTTTTGAAATGTTATACATGGGAATGAAATAATCAAAATTTGTGTATATATTAGCTGTTAAATGCAATACAATGCATGTCCAAATGAAAAATTGTCATAAATCTATTGGCAAGATTTCCATAATCAAGGCTCTTGTATACAGAGAAAGCAACCTGTAAGATTTGTTGGCTATTCCAAAAAACAGGTACATCGTATGTTACTTACCTTTGGAGGTTGACACTTCTAAATAGGGTTAAAAACAAGCATCCTATCTAGAGCATAAAAATGTTACTTTTTGCACTAGAACTCTCAGAATCCTCCAGCCTACATGGTCGCTGGCTGGGGTTCTGGGAGTTGAGGTCCAAAAAAAGTAATTTCCCCAAGTTCTGTACTCACTCCCATTGTCTCAGTGTTCATTTGCAGGTCAGTTCAGTTGAGGTTAATGAGACTCACATCCTAATGTAATTAGGACCAAAGCTAATGTATGTTTAAATTGCTGTGTTGGAACGAATGTAATTAACTGACAGCAACCAGAGAACTGGAAATGTTCCCTGCCAGCTAGCATTTAGGAGGACATAAGCCTCAGGGCCATTTCTCTTATGCACAATATTCAAGGCATGAAACGCCTGACAGTTTTTTTTGCATCAGGATATCAAAATTCAGAGTGTAGAACTGCAGTTAATACTAATCACATAAAAGTATCCACCCACCCACCCATCTATTCATTTCCAAACAGATGCATTTATTTTTCTCTTGCCATCATTGCTGAACGTGCTTTGAAAAAACAGAGGCATATTTTGGAAATGCATATCACAATAAAATACACGTTTTAGAAAACAAAATGAGCACAGTATAAGAGCAAAATGTTCGCATTGAAGTTTATGCATATCACTTCCAGTTGCTGTATTAGTGGGTACAGTAATTCGCAGCATGAGACAATGGAATGATTAACAAGGCAGTGATTGCACTAAATGGACAGGAGTTTCTTACTGAAAGAACAAATGCAAACAATTCCAGTGAGAAAGAAAAGGAAGGATATTGAAAGAAATCTGAAATGGAGTACCATGACTGAAAACGACAGAGGAATTAGAAGGACAAAACATTAATTGTAAATGGTTTTTATACAGGCTGATAAACAAAAAGATATAAGATGGGCAAAAAACTACACAGAATTGCAGAAGAGAGTGAGTTGGGGGGAACAATCCTAATGAAGGGAAAAGTTCATTTGATTTCAAAACTTTATAATGTTTTGTTAAAATGAGAGACTGAAGATGAACAAGTACAAGACTGTTTGATCAGATGGTCACAGGAGCTTGGGGAAACAATACTATTAGAAGAGTGGGAAATAATATGGAGGAAAAGATTAAAATATACATGTAATTATAAGAGAAAATTATTACAAAATGCAATTTCGTTGATATTTAACTCCAGAAATAAATTTCAAGAATTTACAAAAAAGTAAATAATATATGTTGGAAATGTAAGGGGGAGAAAGGCACATTTTTGCACATGTGGTGGCTGTGCAAGAAAGCAAGGAATTATTGGTCCCAAATTCATAAAATCTTAACAAAAATCACTGGAATTAATTTTAAGAAAGATCCCAAAATATATCTATTAGGGATAAAAGATGTAGAGATATAAGAAAGAAAAGCCTCTTTCCATATTTCTTTTCTAACAACAGCAAGAACTATATTTGCTAGAAGCTGGAAAGAAGTAGAGAGCCTAAAACAGGGGTCAGCAACCCCCGGCCTGCTGGCCAGATCTGGCCCGGCGAGGCCTTTCGATTGGCCCCAGCCCGGACCGGCCGCCGATTGCCACCCCTGCTTCTGCGCCACTCTGGGCGCCATTTTGTCTTTTCAAATGGCGGCCGAAGTCTCGTGTGACCTTTCCCATTACGGGGCAAAGACAAAATGGCGGCAGGCCTGTAAGAGGCCTGCTGCGGTCACTGGAGCCCTCCACCAGGGCTCCAGGGGCCACAGCGGGCCAGTAGGAGGCCCGTTGCGGTCACCAGAGCCCTCCTGGAAGGTTCCGGCAGTGGCAGCGGGCCCCCTATAGGCCCGCTGCAGTCGCCAGAGCCCACCACCAGGGCTCCAGGGGCCGCAGCGGGCCAGTAGGAGGCCCACTGCGGTCGCCGGAACCCTTCCGCAGGGTCCCAGGGGCCGCAGCAGGCCTGTAGGAGACTGCCGCCAATGGCCTCCTCCCTCCTTCTTGGCCTCTGTGGAGGCTGCAGCCTACGCAGAGGCTGAGAAGGAGCGCGCGGGGCTGCTGCCACCGGCCTCCTCTCTCCTTCTTGGCCTCTGTGGAGGTTGAAGCCTCCGCATAGGCCAAGAAGGAGCCCGCGGAGGCGGCCTGCCGCTCTGGGGCTCCGTCATGGCCCATGCAGCCCCAGGCCTCCCTCTGGAGAGAGAGGCCTGGGGCTGCAAGGGCTGTGGAGGAGCCCAGGAGGTGGCCTGCCCAAGCCCTTCCCTTTGGCCAAAAAGGGCCCCTTGGAGCCCTTTCGGACGAAGGGAAGAGCCGAAGGGAAGGGCCTGGGACGGGTGCCCAAGCTCTTCCCTTTGGCCTCCCTCCCCTTCGGCCGAAAGGGCCCCTTGGAGCCCTTTCGGCCGAAGTAAGGGGCCGAGGAGGAGAGGGCGGGCACATGCCTCCTCCTCCCCGTGGGGCTTCGGCAGACCTGAGGTGTCCTTCGGAGGACACCTCAGGCCCGGCAAAGCCCCGAGGAAAGGAGCAGGGGCCGCCAGCCTCCTGCTCCTCCTCCTCCCCACGGGGCTTCAGCAGACCTGAGGTGTCCTTCGGAAGACACCTCAGGCCTGGCAAAACCCCGAGGAAAGGAGCGCCTGTTGCTCCTGCCCCTCACGGGCCCTTACTGGTCCCCAGCTGTCTCTGAGAGGCAGCTGGGGGCCAAGGAAAGGCAGGAGGAGCAGGCGTGCGCCTGTCACCCCCTCTCCCAATCCCCCCCCCTTCTCACTCTCTCTCCCACTGCAGCAGGCCGGAAGACGCACCGAGGAACCCCCCCCCCCGGGGGGGGGAAGCCCCCCCCCCGGCACGCCCCCCCCCCCCCAGTTTTTTGGCTTTGGCCCCCCAGTTGTCTAAGGGGCAGCAACCCGGCCCCCGGGTCAAAAAGGTTGCCTACCCCTGGCACTAAAACAACAGAATGAATTTGTAAAGTTATGGATTATATAGAGATTGATAAAGTAACAAATATGATCAAGAACAAAGCAAGATATAAAAGTGAGAAAGAGTAGTCAGGAGTGGTTAAATTTTGAGGGTAATAATAGAAAGGGAGGAAAAGGAAGGAAAACAGAGTAGAGTATATAAGAAATTAGGAATGAAGGAAAACAAGGAGCTGGACATATAAGGGAATAACTGTATATAGATGGCAAACAGAGATTTGGAAGTCAGTTTTAGGTTTTTCTATTGTTGATTAATCATCTCATGTTATTTCCATATTGTTTGTTGAGGTTTTGCTGATGTTTCATTTAATTGGATGGGGAGGAGGGATTTGGTAATTGTTGATGTTTGTCATGATAAAATATTGTATAATCTGGAAAATATATTGAAAGAAAGAAAGAAAGAAAGAAAGAAAGAAAGAAAGAAATCAAGGTGGATGTACAAAGAACTTTAAGATGAAATGAGATTTAAAAGGGACATGTATAAGAAATGGAAGAAGTGGCAAGTTATCAAAAAAAGAATCCATATTTGCAGGGAGAAGATCAAGGAGTCAAGCACAGAATGAGAACAGACTTATCAAAGAGATTAAAATTAATTTTAATAAGGGTTTCTTTTCAGATATATTTGCAGTTGGAAGAAAAACATATAAGTGGTAGGAAAAGATGTAGATGGGTAACAAAGAGAACTGCTCAAAACCTGCTTTGTCTCCATCCTTTTCCCAAAAGAAAACAGTGCCTTGTTGCTGCTGTTGTATGCCTTCAAGTTGTTTCCAGTTTATGGCAATGCTAAGGTGACCCTACCATGGAAAAACATAATAAATTATGCAGTATGGGGAGAATAGCTCAAGACAGGTAAATGTCTGGAACTGGAACACCTAACTGCTTTAAAGGAATACTGATCTCCAGGGCCAGATAAACTGCATCTTACTCAATTATTCTGTCTATAATTTCTATAATTTTTGAGAACAGGTGAGACTGTTGCAGAATGGTAGCAGGAAATTTTGTCTCCATTTTACAAAAAAGAGGAAAGTGGACCTGTGTAACTGTCAGTTGATAAATTTTACATCAATACTAAGACATATTCTAGAACAAATAATTACTGTATATAATTATACTCATGTATAAGTCTAGAAATTTTATTCAAAAAATTGATTCAAAAAAACCTGGATCGACTTATGTATGGGTCAATGTAAGTCCTATATTTTAACACCTATAAAAAAGGAAACCATCCCCTGATGAAAGGCAAGAGTATAATCTGTCCTGGATGCACTGACCCCTTTTGATTCTCTCATCTATTCAGCCTTTAGTGTGGTTACAAACAGTAATGACTGCTGGAATTTTGTAAGTTCTTTGGCATTGTTTTCCGTTGCTTCATTATTTAGATTCTTTGTTACACGCCATTAAGTTTTACTCTTGACTTATCCATTGAGTCAATTCAAAATCCATAATTTTGGCCCCAAAATTTGCCCTCGACTTATACATGAGGTTGACGTCAAGTATATACAGTAAACAGCCTAGGAAGATTTAAAGAAGAATGATGTGATTACTAAGCACTACAAAACTTCTCAAAGATGTAATCTTATATCTCTCTTTTTAAATTATAGAATTACAAGCCTTTTACATCCATGGAATGCTGTGGATATAATGCATCTTGATTCAGTAATGCTTTCAGTAAGGCCCTTATGATATTTTTGCAGACAAGCTGGTAATATTGGAGCTAAATGATGCTACTCTTAGGTTGATTTGTGTCTTGCTGACTGAAGGAAACCAATCAGAACTCAGCAATTTTCCCTTGTCATTCTGAACAAGTAGGGTACCATGGTTTTCTTTTCTGGGCTGAGTGTTATTCAACATCTTTAGGATCACCTTAGGTGAAGGCACAGAGGACATGCTCCTCAGATTTGTAGATAACTGGGAGGGGTAGTTAATACATCAGAAGACTGAATCAGGGTTCAAGATGACCTTGACAGATTGGAGAACTGGGCCCAAATTAACAAATGAATTTAAATAGGGATAGATGTAAGATTACGTATAGGCAGGATTAAAAGAGCAGATAACACCTGGCTTGACACCAGTGTATGGAAAAGGAATATGAAGATTTTATGAGGTCACAAGCTAAATGTTTCAACAGTGTGCTACAGCAACAAAAAAAGTCAATGTGATTTGAGGTTGCATCAACAGGATTATAGTGTCCAGATCAAGGGAAGTAATAGTGCAGATCAAGGGAAGTAACAGTTTATTGTTTGGGTCAGGTGTCACCTGGAATATTGTGTTCCATTCTGGACATCATGGTTCAAGAAGGATATTGATAAACTGGAATGTGTGAGGAGGACGACCAAGACGAAAACAGAGATCTATGAGAAACCAAGTAAATTTCCATGCTTTGCTCCTGACACTGACAATACTAAGCTAGATAGCACAATGGTCTGAGTTGGCATCTTTATATGGGATATAAATACACTAAGTACAATTGGACCTCTGTATTGGTGAGCTACCATCTGCAGATTGGAGCATCCAGGGATGACCGTGCCACATTACCATCAATGGTGCTGCTGCTGCATGCATGCATGCATATGTTGGCATCCATTGAATGTAATAGGACTTGAGGTCTAAGCTCCCACTGATATGAAGGGTCAATTGTAAATAGACAATGAGGCAAAAATGTACCTAGTCCTCTGCATATCTTTTGGAGAGTGCCCCTTGGTGTGTTTAAGTCATACTGCAGTAAGTTTTTATGTGTATAGCTGGCATCTTCTGTAGCTTCTCCTAGGTCGTATCTGTTATGATTAAATTTGGCTCCACACCTAACCATTACAGATATAATCTAGAAACCTTGCACCTGTGGCATTACTACAGCCTGAGATAAGACAGTAATACTGAAGACACAGGTGGAAACATATGAAAGTGCTAGGACAGAGTGAAATTAAAATGAATCTATGGCATTGCTCTCAGGTGCAATCCAGAACCGCCTTATGAGCATAAGAGCACTCTTATGCATATTATGTTTGCCATTTATTGCTCAGTTGTTGTAAACATTTATCAACCATGATTCAAAGAATCATAAAGCATAAACACACACATACACACACAAAACAACTCAAAAAGAAATCCTTAAAACAACAAATTTGTGCAGAATTCTAAGGAAGACATCCAACATATAATGAAGATCTAAAACTAAAAGACTGGAGCAAATTAAGGGGGGGAAAGGTACCTGACACCATACAGAAAGAGAAGGAAGAAAAAAACAAAACACTAGCACACGTTGCAAAACTATTCATGTTATGTGTTAATAGTTTGTTTTCAGTCATGGCATCCCTTTGTGCATTGTCCTTGTCAGGCAATGGGGTTTTAATTACTGTTAATTTGGAGTTTACTGTTCATATGGAGTCATGCAGTATAACCCTGTTGCTTGGAGATGAAAATGCACTGGAGATTCAGATAACAAGATTGTGTATACAGGGGTTGTGGTGGTTGGTTGTCTTTTCTTTTTTTGGTGCAATACACATTTCTCTCTCCCAAATAATGATTTCTATTCTGTATTCTCCAAAAAAGCTTAGCAAATCAGCTCAGCACTTGTACAGTAACACCACCAGAATACCAAAGAGATTTAAGTTAACTTTTGTTGTTCTAGGGAACAGACAGTTTAATGTGTGCAAAGCGGGATACCTGTGATGAGCCCATGAGTGCTGAAATTGTCATTGATGTTTACCTGCTGATTTGTTTACATGATTTACAGACTGTTTTTAGTAAGCAGAAACAAAGCCAAATACTGACATTTTCAAGCGGTGTGGCCGATAGCCAAGTTAGTACTTGGATGGGAGAGCTAGGGATCTCCAGGTAGAGCTAGGAAAGAATCCTGTCCTAAACTCTGGAGTGTTGACAACTCTGGGCTAGATGGACTGCCAATGTTTTGATTCAGTATAATGTAGCTTCCTCCTATATTTCTATAACCAACCATTCTTGTGGCTGTTTTTGAGAAACTAGAAATGCCATGGCTGTACTTTTTTAAATGTCAGTCTCCTGCAAGTAAATAAAAATTATGCATACATTCTATATTATTTTGTTGAAATAAAATACATCAAAAATAGGAAAAAAAATAATTCAAGGATAACAAACCTTTAACATACAATAATATCCCAAATCCACAAAACAGTGATACTTTTTTTGGACCAACCAAAATGCACAAAATACATGTTGCAAGCTTTCAAAGCTCCACTGGCTTCTTCCTCAGACAAAGATGCTAAAAATATTTTAAACTTTTTGTTAAACTTTTCAAAAGACAGCCATCTTTGGAAATTTGCTGGAAGCTGCATCAGTTAACTTGTTTATTATCTGATTTCTCTATGGTTCTCCTCCCATAAATGTTTTTTTAAATGCTTAATGAAACATGTAGTTTGCCCCTAATCCCTGGAACACCGTATGTCCTTTTAATTTTTACAGATTTGTTTTCTTTGGATGCTGCTGTTACAGTACTTCTCCCTTCATCTTATTTCAATGTATTACATATTTATTTTATGACATATTTCAATTTTTATTATAAGCCACCCTGATAATGAGACACCCTCCAATATTTCACAGACGAAAACCAGAACACATATGGTCAAGCAACATCAGAGTATGTTCAAGATAGCAGAAGTTATTTAAGATCAAGAACACACCAGGTAGGAGAGGCTGCAACAGCTTGCATTTGCCTGACTCTACTAGGAAGTACAAAATTTGTCCTTTCCTCTTCCCTCCTTGCGGCTCAGTTGAAATGTTTTTGCACCTTTTTTGCACTTTGAACTCAGTTTGCAGCTAGTGAAGTAAGTTGAGGACAAAGAGGGAAACTGGGAAGAGAAAAGAGAAAATGAGAGATCTTAAAAGCGGCTGATAAACTGGGATGACAGAGGAATAATCAGGATTGTCCCTATCAAATCAGAACAGTTGAAGGGTTTGTAATGCCTCTGAATGGTGATGTATAGATCCAAAGAATTAATAAATAGCTCCTTTGGTATTATTTTACTTCTTAATGAAAATGTCCAAGGTTATCAACCATAATGAATTAACAGTTTATTAAATTATGTAAGCAACTGCTGAGAATAGTAAACTTACTAGTGAGAGAAATCTACTGGACAGACTCTTAGGAACATTTAATTCAACTGCATAATAACTTTGCACAGTGTGGGTGAAGGCAGAATGTACATGTTATGGAATTTGATACTAGGTCTGAAATATTTAAATCCCCAAAGTATTACCTTTGTTCATGGTCAAAGTGTAACCCCTATGAATTATTGGTTTGGAGCTTGTGCGGTTGCAAGGAGGACAACATTTGCACTCTCCCCTTCCATAGAAGGACCATCAAAAGCAGGATTCCTGTTGCAAGTCCTTATTGCAGCCTCACTCACTGTTGAGAGTGAGGTGCAAATGCCCTCATTGTGTACCAGTTGTCATCTGAATGGACCTGTGTTAACCTTCATCAGTTTATGATATTGACAGAGTTGGCTACATTAAGCAACACTGGAGATCAAAGGAAGGTTTCCTCCACTAAAGATTCTCAAACAGAGACTTTGGCAGTTATGTCTGGTGTGCCCCTACCTCAGTATTTGTGTAGATTAGATCTTGGAACATACTGTGCTCTTCAAACACCTGGGCACATTATTGTTTAGTTCTTTACTGCTCTCTCATCGTATGAACTGCACCCTTTATGATATATTTTATGCCCCTATCGTCTTACATTTTTTCTATTGATTTTCATTTTTAAAAAACTCCCCAAGTAGTTTAAAATAACAGAAGTTAACCAAATACAATACAACCAATGAATAAACTAAAATAAAGCAATGAAAAAAATAATAGAATATTTCATTTAAATCAGCAGGGTGACAGGGAAAGTTAGTGATCAGCAGAACGGCTTGGTAAATTTGCCCGCATAATCACCAATATGCAGTCCTTGGTTGTTTGTAACCACAAGACAACAGTGTTTTGAGGTTCTCTTTTAAATCAGAACTGATGGATGCACATGTGAATATTTTTCCTTAATGATCAATGAAAAAGAGTTCTCTGAGACATAAAAAAAAGCATTTCATTCTGTAGTTGCTTGGCTTTCAAGATACACCCAATTGTCCCAATTTGGCAGGGACAGTTCCAATTAATCCTCTATCATCCCACTTTTTTCAGCTGCTTCTAAAATGTTAAAGTTCTCCTGCTTTCTCTTCCATTACCCTCTTTGTTCTAGGGTTACTTCGGTTGCTGCAAAATGTGTTCAAAGTACAAAAGTAGTTTGCTTTCAGTAAATTCAACAGAAGGGAGAGGAGAGAGCAGCAGAAAGCAGAATTTTGCCCTTCCCAGCAGGCTCAGGCAAAAACAAACTGCTGCAGCTTCTCTTAGCTTGTGCATGCTTCCTCATTAATACATTGTGCCATCTTGACCACACTCTAATGTTGCTTGGTCACATGTGTTTTCGTCTGTGAAATGTCAGAGGATATGTTCACATGTTCCTAGTTTCTAGAAAGAAGGTGCAACTTTCAAGCAGAATGGGCAAAGTTTTTGAGAAGGCAGAGTTGTACATGAGATAATGATAATCAGAATTAAGATGCCAAACTTAAGAAGCCCTATAGCATTATAGAAACAAAGAAAATAAAATACCATTATGTAATAAAATGTTTTTGAATTTAAAAATTGCTTTGTTCTTATTCCAGTTGTTATTTTGGGTCTACTCCAACTGCAGTAAGCCCTTAGAATCAGGAGAACCAATATAAGTGTTGCAGTATCAAAATGCCATTGATTCAGTGGATCTACTCTAGCTGTGACTGCCAATTGGATTTAGGAGTTTGTATTAGGAGCCCCAATAGCCAGTGTGGTGTAGTGGTTTTAGCACTGGACTATGACTTTGTAGATCAGAGTTTGAATCCCAGCTTGGCCATGTAAACCCACTGGAGGTCCTTGGGCAAGTCACACTCTCTCAGCCTCAGGATGGCCATGGCAAACCTCTGAACAAAACTTGCCAAGAAAACCTCATGATAGAATTACCTTAAGTCAGAAATGACTTAAAGACACACAACAACAAATTAGGAGCCCCACATAATTTAAAGCCCTAAACTGCAATTGACTTAGCTTGTGCAAATATTCAGCACTGTATATAGTTAAAGAGCTATTTGAAATGTCCATTATTGTAGCCTGGATGATGAAAAAGTAAAAAAAAAAAAAGGTTACAGTTTTGTAATTTTTGGTGCAGGAAGTTCGGGATAATGTTCCATGAACTTGTAGAATTGTTGCAAAAAATTGGCAATGACTGCTAATTGAAATGATTTTAAAAAGAGATTTGCGAGAGAACTGCAGAGTTCTAGCAATAGCTCCTAGCTGGAAAAAATAAATCCAGTCTTCCCAGGCATAATCAAGTTATCAGATTCCAGGGAGAAATACTATATTGTTTACTTCATGGTCTGCTTGACAATAGGATTATTTGTGGCTTTTAGCCATGGTAGCTAAATAGAGCTTCTATGGAAAAGCTCTAGTGACTGGGGGCAAACAGGGATTGGTCACTGGCAAGGGCTTAGCAAAGTCACTTTTTAAATTTCTGCTCCCCAAATCCTCAGATACCTTGTCTAGGAGATGGTGAGAGTTGTGGTCCAGAAAGTAACTTTTCACAGTTCTGTTTTTACCTTCTAATATGCCCTAACCAAGAAGTTCTAGATTAGTATTAGCCACTTTGATTGTTTTTAACAAAAAGCGGGATATAAATAATAAATAAATATAAGTTATTAGTTGTTGTTGTTGTTGATGATGATGATGATGATGCTGTTGTGTGCCTTCAATTTGTTTCCGACTTATGGTGACCCTAAGGCGAACCTATCATGGGGTTTTCTTGGCAAGATTTGTTCAGAGGAGGTTTGTTATTGTGTTCCCCCTGAGGCTGAGAGCATGTTGCTTGCCCAGCACGTTTCCATGGCTGAGCTGGGAATTGAACCCTGGTTTCCAGAGTTGTAGTCTGACACTCAAACCACTACATTACACTGGCTCTCATTAGGAAGTCTATGGTTCCCCAAATTGTTTGGTCCTTATTTCTGCCATCCTCAGCCACTATGGCCAATGGTATAAGATTATGACAGTCTTCTCCCCGCACCTGCCATCTACAGGCATCTGGCTGGCTCTTGTTTAAATCAGAATACTACACTAAATTGATTCATGCATGATACAGAAAGACCTTGTGGGCCAATTCAAGGATGGAATAATACTGCTTTTCAGATTTTATTAGAGTACAAGTCCTAGCAGACCTGGACAGCATAGCCAATGGGAAGGAATGCTGGAAATTACAGTTCTGGAGGGCTGCATTATTTCCATCCATGGTCTAAATAAAACCTATTTTTAATCTTACATAAAGTAGACCCACTCAAATCAATGGGATTTGACTGAGTACTGAATAATAAATCCTATTTGTTGTATTGCAGATATTCCAGGAAAACCAAGCTAGGAAGCCCAAGAAGTGCATGAAAGTTCAGCAAATTTTCTTGGCTGACTTGCTTTAGAACAGTGGTTCCCAACCTTCCTAATGCCGCAACCCTTTAATACAGTTTCTCATGTTGTGGTGACCCAAACCCATGAAATTATTTTCATTGCTACTTCATAACTGTAATTAAATAGGTGTTTTCCAATGGTCTTAGGCGACCCCCATGAAAGGGTCATTCGACCCCCAAAGGGGTCCCAACCCACAGGTTGGGAACCACTGCTTTAGAAAAATATTTTCCAAAGGTCTGAAGCCCTGATCAACAGGTGACATGCCTTTTAATGTGGATTCAAAGAACTTCCAAACTATACATTGATTGGTACATAGGGATTCCTCATTCACTCATTGGTTACAAAAATATATATACATTTTGAAGCCCCACGTGGGCAACACCATCAAGCCCCTTATCAGGATTGTTTTCACTCACTGTCCCAACATGGCATTCCGGCATTCCTTATTTTGGACAAATGCAGACATCTAGGCATCACTTGGGGCAATAAACAGGCCCTGAATGACACACAGTACCATGAAGATATATCTTTGACCTGTTTTGTTATCTATTACAAAACCAGTCCTTTCCCCTAATTCAGCTTCAGGCATTGTGAGCTATTAAACATATTTGCTATTTTTCTATTTTATTAATTTTGTTCATTTTTATCCTCCTCGGTTGCAATGGTGCCTACTACTTGAACAATACTGGATTTTGGCCTCTTCTCAGTTTAAGGCAAGCCAATTTGAGGAAACAGGGGAGATGATTGCTCTTTCTCACTCTGTGTACAGAACCCCAACTAACTGGCAAATGACTCCCTTAAAAACCAGTGACGAGCCAGTATCTTCCACTGTATCTGAGGGTAGCAGGCTGTCTTGGGAGATATAGGGATTGCCGTGCAGCACACACAGTTCTGTCATCCAAACATCACCACTCCTGACCCCCGGTATTTGCTGCCTGAAGTGGCCACCCCACTCTTCTCACTCTTCCCAATGATCTGCAAAGAATAGCATTCCATATCTTCTCAAGACAGAGTTTGCTCCAACATTATGCTACTCATCTTTTTTGCTTACATCTTTCTTTTGCAAGCCAATAGTAAGACCTACCATAGATAATATATTTTAAGAGAGATGGTGTTTACTGGAGTGAATCATCACTTCCCCCAAAGGGTGCACATCCATTTCTTTTGTCCTGTTTACACTGTGACCAAACTAGTTGTGCAGGTTTTTTTCCCGGGAAACCCTTCTTCCAATATATTTACCAGAGACAAAAGTAGGGAGAATGTGCACACCACAAGTGCAAACTGTTCTTTAAATCCCTCTGCCAATCTCTGGAAATGATATAATTAAAACAACTGGAATATAACACTCTATGGCTAGCACCCTGATAGTGACAGACACAAGTATGAAACTACTGTGACATATACAAGGATGAATCCAACTAGCCTATATCTTTTTTGGCCATTGCAGATGTTAATATTCTCTTCCTCCCTCTACAGTAACCAAAGCCATCTACCCCACCGTCCTGGACCCACCCATTTCACTGTGATAGTTTCCCCTCCATGGCCATTCAGTGGCTGGTGGAGAGTGGAGCAGATGGGAGAAGTATTTGGTTATGTCCCCATAGATAGATACAGAATGACTGCATCAGCGTTTGAGATCTCCTGAGAACACTGGAAAACCTCAGCAGACAATGTAACTGAATAAAATTGGAGCCAGTACACATCCCTGTCTAACTCCCTTCTGAACTTGTATTTCCTTGGTAACATGTCCTCGAATGCTACATCTTACCTTCAATGTAATGGCTTCCGCCCACGGCACTCTACAGAGACGGCCCTCACCAAGATCTCAAATGATCTCTTGCGGGCCAAGGCAAACGGCCTCTACTCTATTCTCATTCTTCTCGATTTGTCTGCAGCCTTTGACACTGTTGATCACTGTCTCCTGGTCGATTTACTTTCTGACCTTGGGTTCGCCGACTCTGCTCTTGACTGGTTTAAATCTTACTTGTCAGATAGATCTTTTGCAGTGGTCACGGGTGGTCAGACTTCATCCTCTGTTCCGCTATCTGTTGGAGTTCCCCAGGGCTCTGTCTTGGGTCCCCTTCTGTTCTCTCTATACACACTGTCTCTAGGTAAACTCATCAGTTCTTTTGGTTTCTCCTATCATTTGTATGCCGATGACACTCAGCTGTATCTCTCCACCCCTGACCTTTCGACGGGGCTTGAACAGCAAGTTTCTTCTTGTCTGACTGCCATCTCTCAGTGGATGCGGCTTCGGCGCTTGAAGCTCAACATGTCTAAGACTGAGCTTCTCGTCTTTCCACCTAAACCCACCCTTCATTATTCCTTTTCTGTTTCTGTCGACGACACTTCTATTCAACCGGTTCATCAAGCCCGCAGTCTTGGCTTCATTTTTGACTCTTCTCTCCTGGAACCTTCTTCCCCCACATGCACACCTCATCACTTCTCTGCCCAGTTTCAAAACTGAATTAAAGACTATATTGTTTAGAGAAGCATTCCCAGAGGTGAGACCCTCTCTGACCCAGGAAGCCTCCTTCTAACCATCCATCAAGAAGCCAAGCCCTTCCTCCAGTCCATCTGCCTTGGTCCAGGCCTCGGAGGTGGAAAAGATCTGCTGGACCTGATCCTATTCCCCACCACCACTCCCTTCTCCTTTTGTGTCGTGTCTTTTAGATTGTAAGCCTGAGGGCAGGGAACCGTCTGACTAAAAAAAAATTGATGTACAGCGCTGTGTAAACTTACAGCGCTTTATAAATAAAGGTTAATAATAATAATAATAATAATAATAATAATAATGTGGTGTTCTCATGGATTTTAATAAGCAGCAAAAGTAAACATTTGTCTATTGAGGTGTTTTTAAATTTGTCCCACAGTCCAGATCTAGATACCGTGTCAAACGCTGACTTGAAATCAATAAATGCTGCAAAAAGAGATCGATCGGTTTGATGAGAGTACTTCTCTACTATACGTTGCAAAACCATTGCATGATGTTCGTGCCCTAAATCCAGCCTGTTCAACCCTAATAATGTTTTCAGATTCCAGTAAGTCCATTAGTTTGACCATCTTGCCTAAAGTTGAGGGTGGTGAGGTGGGCTCTATTGGCCTTGCAAGCCCTCACCTTGCAGAGCAGGGTGCTCTCTCCATGGCAGTCGTTCTTCCTCCCCCCCCACACTTTCAAGTGTGAATGACAAAGGGGAATAAAAGAGGAGTAAATGGCTCCAGAGAGATTCAATCACAAAATAACCCAGTTTCCACACCAGGTTATTTTGTAGTGGGAATGAGCCTGAGAACAAAAGTACAGTATCTCCTTGAAAAGATCCTTCCACACCAACCAGTTAATAACCAAAAGCTTGTCTAAATTAAAAAAAAAATCTGTATAGACTGGCATTCTACTTCTATGTTGGACTGTAACTGGTGAGAATTGTTGTCTAACACATCTGGAAGTCACTCCCGTGGGAATGCTTGCATCTTGGAAATGCAGCTTTCTAAACTGGAAAGGCTGCTGAACAGAAACAAATGCACACTAATCCAGTCAATGTGTCTTTGTGTGTGTGTCCAGGGGGCTTTGTAAGCATCAAAAGACATCTATGTCTCATTTGGAGGAACCTCATCACATATCGAAACACCCATGTGGCAAACCATAATATTTATGATGTACCTATTAAGAACAAAGTGTCTCTTTTAGGTTTTGTCTTAACAGACCATTTGAAAATTGATATTGGGTCAAAGTGTTCCAATGGTTGCCAAATCAAAACATTGAAATATGGATTAGTGTTACAATTAGCTACTGCAAATATGAAAAGCTGGCTCTGTGGGTTTTATATGATACACAGACAGATACTTTATAAACACATGAACAACATGTGCGCATATTGCACAAAATCTTCAGAAAGTTTTCAAAAGGGTGAGTCAGTTCTTATTCCTGATCAGAACTTGCTAGTGTTGCAAATCAGTAATATGATGTGAAACCTCAAACCATTTTTTCTGTTCCCATGCTACTAAAGTTTCATTTATAGTGTTTACTATTTATAGAATATGTTGGTCAACAATAGCACTCAGAAAAGATGTGGCACAAAACACAACATGTCTCAAAGGGAGTGATGCACCCAACTTCTTTGCCTATTTTCAAAGGACTTGTTATCCTAACTAGAACTCGATTCCCAAATTATACTATTCCTCTCTTCTCTTCTCCTCTCCCTACAGCTGAATTAACTGAATGCAAACAATTTTTGCACTATGATCTGAGTTCGCAGCAACTGAAGTAAGCCGAGGAGAAGGGAGAAAGTGGGAGAAGGAGTGAGAAACTGGGACATTTTGGAAGGCACTGAAGAAATGGGATGGCAAAGGATTAATCAGGGCCATCCCTGCTAAACTGGGACAATTGGAAGGCGTGTGTCACTGATTTGCCACATCAGCAAGTCCTGATCAGGAGTAAGAACTAACTCATCCTTTAGCAAACCTTTGGAAGATTTTGTGTAATATGCACACACAGTGATGTCTTTTAAAAGTATCTGTAAATGTATTATATAAAACCCACAGAGAAGATGTGGCACAAATAATGGATGTCTCAAAGGAACTCTCCACCCAACGTCTTTACCTCCTTTCATGGAACCTGTTCTAACTAGAACTTTAATCCCTAGTTTTAAACTGTTGCCAATCATTTATATTTGTGGTTCTGAGTGTTTTGTCATTAAAACTTTTCCTCAAGTACCTTAAGAATCAACAAAGTGTTTTAATTCAGTCAACAAAAATGTATTTTAAAATAAATATAAATATATCTACAACCATGTACAGGTTGAGTCTCCCTTATCCAAAATGCTTGGGACAAAAAGGGTTTTGGATTTGAGATTTTGTATGGATTTTGGAATACCTGTATTTTCGTGTGTGTGTGTGTGTGTGTGTGTGTGTGTGTGTGTGTGAAGTCTAAAGGCAAAATTAATTTATGCTTTATATATGCCTTATACACATAGCCTGAAGGTAATTTTATACAATATTTTAATTACAGTAATTTTGTGCATGAAACAAAAGTTTGTGTACATTAAACCATCAAAAAGCAAAGGTGTCGCTATCTCAGCAGGACATGACAAAAGTGTTGGGTTTTGGACTATTTCAAGTTTTGGAATTCTAGATAAGGGAGACTCAACCTCTATTGTTATTTTTTCATGTTGCCCTCAGGAGCTATCTCACCAGTTTTAAAAAGCTAGGTGCTGGGTGTTTTAAATTTTACATTAAAGGTAGAACAGTGGGAAGTAAATACAGAAAAATTCAGAGAAAATGGCAACATAAAAACATTTTGCATAAAAAAAATAAAAATGGGATTAAGAACAATGAAAATGAAAATACATAATAATAAAATAAGAACACAGTGATATGCCAATGAAAACTTGATCATTTATAGTAGTGGTACAATGTTTATCTCCATGCAATATTCCCACGAATTGTATTGCAAGTGCAATTCAGCTGTATTGAAAGACATAAATCACACAAAGGAATCTGAACTTAAATTGATCATCTTCATTTTGAAATTGCCATCTTTTATATATCATGTTTTGTATAGCTATGTGATGCAATGTTCGAAGAAGATCCATTCTTTGATACAACCCAGGTCTGTTGGAACATCCTGAACTGGGTATACATTGTCCACCCAAGATTGTTAAAAGATGGTTTTGTGTTCAGATTAGAACATTTACCTGCAAAAACCAAACAAGTAAATCCCCAAATGGATTTCCTGAATAGTTCAGGCAGTAGCATCATTGGGGCAGTGGAGTTGGGGGAGGGGGTGAAGACCGCACTGGAGGGTGACACCTGATTGGTTCTTCGCCCTCCACAGGGTTTTGCTTTAGCCCAAGGTTGTTGCTTTGCTGCCCACAGTCGCTCCTCACGGTTGCATGGCTGCTCTTGGGACCATGCAAGTGCAACTCGATCACCTCTCACGGCCAAGCAGGTGCCACTCAGGGCTGCGCGGGAGCCGCTCCGACCCTCAGGGCTGGTGATCTAGCACACAGGAGTGCCGTTCCAGCCCTTACGGGTGCCTCTCCAACCCATGCAGACACCTTTTCGGTCCACACTGATGCTCCCATGCAACCCCTGCCCTGGAAACCCCACCAGAAGTCCCACATCCCCAGAAGCCCCCCCCCCCTGCATTGGGTGTTATCCAGTGCAGGAATGCTACTGAGGTTAAGTGGTCATTTATACACATCCAAACGTTTGTTTCCCATTCTTCCTTCAAAGTCTATAAATATACATATAAATAACATCACAATGAAAGATTACTATTTATAAGCTCAGTTCAGAAACATTGAGAACCAGGTGAATCCAGGTGAAAGACAGTTAAGAAGAATTCTAGAAAATACACAGCACAATGTTCACTCAGTACAGAAGCACTTTGGTTCTTTGACAGGAGTAATTTATCAAAACCTTCCTCAATGTGGTATTCTCAAGATGTGTTTTACTAAAACTCTTAGAACTGCCAGGCCAATAGAACTACAACTTTCAACAGGCTGGAGGGCACCAGCCTGGGGAAGCCTGATATAAAGTGATACTTGTTCAAATTAAATTAATTGGTTTTCAAATGTTAAAGCCTCCCTCCTCTTTTTACCCCATCATTCATTGTGATTTCCTATGAAATACAGTGAAAAAGTTCACATTAGATGTTTACACTGAATGATACCTAAGGTGTTGCCTCATTACATTACTCTTCTTTCTTGCTAGGCAGTTTGGTAGGAAAGATATATCAGGAGGAGTTACCAAGTAATTTCCTTTCCTTGCCCAGAAAGAATGCCAACTGATCACGAGAGAAAATAATTACTTTCTTGCCTTTCTGGTTAGAGCAAAGGTGGCGTCTCCCTTGGCTTTCTGTCTGCAATTCTCTGGTATTACTTGTCCAGCTATTACTCAGTGGATCTTAGTTCTGACTCATAGACATCTCATATTGCCCAAGATTCCAGCTAGATAATTCTCAGGTATTGTTTGCTCTATTTAAAAGCACAGTTTTGTGCTAACAAACTAGTGATCTGGGAAGGCTCCTTCCCTCCTTCACAACATATATGAATAAGACAAAATATTGTGGTGTTGTTGTGGTTTGAGTTTTGGGCTCTGGGAGACTAGGGTCCCATTTAAGCAATCACTCAGACTTAGAGGAAGACCATGTCAAACCACTCAGAACAAATCTTGTCTGACTCCCACCCCCGCCCCATAAGTTGGGGGCAACCTGAAGGCACATAACAACAGCAACAATAGCAATTTTAGGAGGGCTTAGTTCATTCCTGGACTTTTTGAAAAAAGGGTTTGATTTATTCATGCAGTTTACAGTTTGAGGTGGAACAGGCACATCAAGGTTCATTCTTCTATATCACAGTGTTCAAGGTACAGTAATGAAGTGACAAAATATTTTGCTTTCCCCCCTTCTCTCATCTTTGAACACTGTTACAGAGGTCCATCAAGATTTCCTACTTGAGATAATTATGTTATAAACATGCACAATATTTGCACCTGTATCTCCCAATCTTGAAGGGACTTGTCATGTGCTTGACATAGATCCTCGCTAGGGATGAATAGATATATGTAATTTCTGCACGTATTCAGGCACAAATCTTATCCAATCTCTATATTAATCTCTAATTTAAACATATATACATCTACACAAAAATGAGCATTAAAACATATATATTTTTAATGACATAGTGCACACATTTAAAAGCACATTTTGGTATGTTCTTTAGCCCAAACTGTTTTGTGACACCCTGGAAATACAAAAGCTGGGCGAAGACTAAATTCTGATCCACAAATTAGTGCAAAGCTGAGATGGTTACTTTTTAAAATGTAACTCACTACATAACTTGTTGCAAAGCCTCCACAACCCCAAAAAACACTTGCTGCTCTTAATGTTACATCATTTTAATAATGTGCAGAGAGACAAACATTAACTGTAGACTTGTATGTGTATATCAAAGCTGGCACCCGCAATTGATTGCTCAACCATATTTTGTATATTAAACAAACACACAAACAAATCAAATTCCAAATGTGCTTTTCCAACCAATGGTCTCAATTTGGTCAGCCAAAACAAACAAACAAAAACCCTACCAGCAGCTGTTGATTAGGGAAATGATATTAATTTACATCATCTGGAATTCTCCTGGAATTGTCATGTAGAGATATTCTCCAGAATAAACAAACCTTGTTTATGTGGCCAAAGAAATAATACTTTCTGCATTCCTACTATTCTGGATCACCCTTAGGTCACTAATGTGCGTGAATTTTCAATCTTAAATTTCAGAAGCTCCCTTATACCTCATGTATTGTACTGGCTCTTGTTTGTATTTTCATAAAATAAAATTGAATAGAGACTCTGCATGCTATGAGGCATATTTGTTGTGGACTGCCAACTTACAGGTTGCATGCGATGATTTGAAGATCACTTGACAAATTATACAGAAGCATGCCAAGCTTAGGCACCATGTATCCAATGAAAGAAAGCTCAATCCAGTAATAGTTTCTTGAGGAGCTGTATGGTACACGTTTGCTGCATTAACATTTGACCTGTTTTAAATGTATGGGTAAAATGTAGCACATGAAGTAGCCCTACAAACACAGAAATGCTATTCTGAGTTAAACCAGTCCCTGAAAAATGGTATACTGTGCAAATCACTATATACATCCAGGGTGTATATAGAGGAGGATACGTAGGAGGAAACTGTTTAGTGTGAAGTATGCTTTCTGCATTCTCATTTTTTTTAATGATCACAGTTTTAAAAAACTAAGTGCTTAGAAAACTACCATGATACAAAATGGAGAGCACCCATCTTTTTCTTAAAATCTCTGGCCAGTCAGGCAAAATCCCCACAGCCAAGTGCAGAAGCCATATAGGAATAGGTTTTCTTTGCATTAATCCACAAAAGATACTTTCTCCCTTTCTAAAATATGACTGATCCTGCCCAAACCACACTCCCCCTCCAATTCTTGTGAAGGACAATGTTTCAAATCAATCTAATTTACAAACAAACAACAAACACATTTTTTAACATGTTTTGATGGGGTGGGCACTCTTCCCCAATATCTTAGTGCTTCCGTTGTTGTCATTACGTGCCCTCAACTCAATTCCAACTTATGGCAACCCTGTCAAAAGGTTTTCTTGGCAAGATTTATTCAGACGAGGTTCCTCACTGGCAACCTATTAGGAGATCGAAACAGTATGACTTGCCAAGGATCACCCAGTGCATTTCCATGGCAGGGTGAGGAATATAACCCTGGTCTCCCAGGCTCCCAGTTCAGCACCCAGCACTGCACTATATCAACTCTTTCTACAGTTGATGGACAGGTGATTTCTGAATATGTTGTTTCACTCCTTTACTTTTCATTGGGAGACAAAACTGTTTTTCTTCTGGATAACCCCCAAGACATTCCCATGAACATAAGATTCTGTTATTGGAGTATGCAAGCTGCTGGAAAGAATCATAGGATCTTTATCAGCTCAAGATTACTTACACAATATCATTATTTTTTTTTTTAAAATAAATTAACCTGACCCACCATTTGTCTATTCAGTTTCTCTAAGCATTTGATAAGAAATCCTTTAGTGGAACTCTGCTGTTGATAAATAGCTTTGTTGGAATAGAGGTTGGAATTTGCCTCTCCCACATCTGTCAAAGGTTTGAACTCATTCTATAAGAAATTCCAGGAGGTAGCAGATTGCATTCTCATAAGCAGGCAGGACTTTGCTAATAGCATCCCTCATCTCAGCTAAGTAGATGTCCCAAGCCTAGTAGCGGCTCGTATCCACTAGGTTTAGTTGGGTGGAGAGTGGGGTCACAAGAATCAAAGCCAAAGTGATCAGTGGAGGGAAAAGCCAACTACGGCCCAAAATGCACAGGCCAAATAAAGTGGCTTCTGGCTGCTTTGGGGGCATGGTGCTTACATGAGGCATGTCCGTAAAGTAGCTGAAAGCCACTCTGAGGCTGTGCTAAGTGGGTAAAGGCAAATCCTTTAAGGAGCGGGAATAAACCAGCTCCTGGAGGTGCTGGTTTGGGATGGCAGTGGTGGCCCACTTTAGAAGGATGCTCCTATGGGACTGTCTGCTTTGTCCACATAGCATTGGCACGATGCAGAAGACCCCATAGGAGTGGCCTCCAGCTACTCCATCCATGATCACACCAGGATCGTGGAGACTGCATTAACCACTTCCAAAGCAGGCTACTGCCACAATCCCAAACTAGCCACTGCCAGTGAAGTGGGATAATTTTCCAGTTATAATAAAAAGCTATAGAAAGATGGAGTCACTTTGGTTAAAAGAAAAATAGTTTTAAAATGAGGCTTGAAAATTAGAGAAAAGGCATGATGAGTGCATTGTGACCTGGCACCAGCAGAACAGACATAACATATACAACTTTGATAAGAAAATACAACTGTTGGAGGTTACTGAAGGCTGCTGAATTCCTAGGGGAGGAGTAAATGGTGGAAAGTACAGTTTTAATATATGCATATATCTCTGTCCTGATTGTAAGAATTCTGTATGTTTAAATTGTAATTAGCCAATGAGATGTGATGAAGGAGGTTCTTTGTGTAATTAACTATAAAATTAGGCCATTTTGTCCTGATCGGGGCCTCAGCTTTTTGGAACTTGAATTCCACTGAGTTCATGTTTCCTTTGTCGACAATTGGAAATAAACTTATGGATTTTCAAATTACCAGGTTCTCTGTTAATTCTTTGCTCTGCCAAGCCTAGAATTTTATGTTTCCTGAAATTTCTGTTACACCAGGAGCTGGATTATTTCTGTTCCTTAAAGGTCTGGCTTATACCCCCTTAGCGCAGCCTCAGAGTGGCTTCTGGCCACTTTGAGAGTGTGTGTCATGTAAACGCCATGCCCCCAAATTGGTCGGCAACCACTTTATTTGGTCCATGCCTTTTGGGCCTGCTTTTATTTATTTATTTATTTATTTATGGCACTTATACCCCACCCTTCAGCCCTAAAGACTATCAGAGTGGCTGTCCTCTGAGATGGCAGCAGACCTGGCTAAGCTAAGCATGAGAGCATCTGAGGAGCAGCCTTGTGCAGGCTCAGCTCAACGGAGCTGCAGCTCAGTTGCAGCTGCCTCATCTTATAGTTCAACAATCAGCTTCTGTAGAAAAATCAAACTGCAAATGAAGTTTGGGTGCAGAAAGCAATGTTCGTACATTTCTATTGTAGAGACATATTTGCTAAAGCTACAAGACATGGCTTTGATTCCTGGGAGGTGGATTCTGATTCTTCTTTAACTCATCTATCTGGCTTGCTTTTCCCAACTTCTCAGGGATGCTCTCACCCTCTTAATTTTGGACTGCTAATGACCAACAATAGTTGCCTATAGCTTATTGCTTGACTTAGTAGCTTCTGATACCTTGAGAAGCTGCTCCTAATCTGCTGTGGAGAAATGAAGGCCCTTGTCTGCTCAGCATATAGCTACTAAAAATCATATACATATCAGTTAAACAAAAATATATATGTTAAGAGTCTGTATATGTATCTTCCACATGTCACTTAGGCGCTTTACAGACCGCCCAAAAGGGCAGTCTGCAAAGCGCCCTCATTTGCTGCGCAGACGAGCCTCAGTGGCCAAACCGCTCAACTCCTCCGAGCAGCAAAAAGAAGCTGCAAAAAGCAGGTTCTTTTTGCGGCATGCTAATGATGCCGCAAGGCGCCAAAGGCGCACTTACAGCATCATTAGCGCGCCAAGACGTGCAGACACTAAGCGTCTGCTACGTCAAGATGGCGGCGCCCATGTAGAATGGGCACCGCCATTTTGTATGTGCTCAGCATGTACTAGGGTTAGGGGCATCTGGAAAGGACGCCCCTTCCTAACCCTAGTACGTGCCAAGCACATACTAGGGTGCCTGTGCGGAACGGGCCTTAGTCTTGCATAGGATATTTAGATCTGAGGTGATTTGGTTTGGCTTTTAGGTTAGCCTGTCTCAAAATATCTGGCAATAACATCCAAAGTCAATGTAAGCATTCTGGCATTAAGTCAAATGGTTTTTGTTTAAACTTGTGAGTTGTTTGGATTTCACATGAGGTCCTCCAAAACCACTTTTGCTGGTCAGAATTCTTATCAAAAATGATCCTATCAGCATACTCTTCAAAACCTGAACTTCCAGTTTCATTGCTTGGCCCTTTTATTCAGTCTGTTTAGCCCCCCAGAAGACAGAAATTGGCTTCAGGACCCACCAAACTGGCTTGCTAAGTCTCTTTCATTAACAAAAGTAACAAAGTGATATTGACATTACTATATTTCTTCAAAACAAATAAAGGAGCTCCAGAAAAGGAAAGGCATTTTGAGTACAAGTAAAAAAAAAATAGTTCTTAGTCTTTTTAAAATACTAGAGGTACAGAATGTGTTGGGGGCTAATATGTCCCAGGCAATAATGAACTTGTCTCCAGGTCTCCGAAAAATGTTCATAAAGAGATTGGGTAATGAAATGCATTTTCAAATTTCTGAATGACCACAGGAAGCACTTTGTGTTGATGAAACATGGAGCAAGGCCACAGCTTCACAATCACCTTTTCTTGTTAGCAAAGAAAGTGACCAGAAGCTGTTTACAATTTTGTGATTTTCGTCTTCTTTCCAAAATATTTAAAAAATTGGATGCAATATATCTCCTGAAATCTTTCTGACCTCCTTTCATTTCCTTTGCAGCTATCACCATCTTCTGTTTAAAGAATGGTGAATACTTTTCCCTAGCAAACATTTTCTGAAACAAGTAAGAAATGTTTTGGATGACATGCTTTGAGCAAAGGTTCAATGCTTTGAGCATAGGTTTAGTGATTTGAGCAAAGGTTCAGTGATTTGAACAAAAGTTCACTGGTCCCTTTGGTTCAAAATAGCCCATCTGTATAAATTGTGTTTGTTTAAAATGTAAAAGACTTCTGTCTTGTGGGTTTTACTCTTTCTTTTCTTCATTAGAACCTCAAGATCCACCAGCCTAGCATATTAGATACTTGCCTACGCTGATCACAAAATGAAACAATCCTGGCTTTGGAATTTGCTTTCAGCAGTCAGACAAACAATTCACAAAAAAGGTAGTCCTAATTTCTGAACTATTATTTATTTCAGCACAATGGAGTGTAATTTGTGGTGTGGGATTAGAAGAAAATATCTCTTCACACAACACAAAAGTAAACTGCAAAATTTACTGTTACAAGATGGCTTTAAAGAGAGACTGGACAAATCCATGGACATTAGAACTGTAAATGGCTAATAGTCAGGACATCTTTGTATCTCCTTCAGCATCAGAGGCAGTAGGCTTTTGTGTACTGGTTGCGAATGAATGTGAGAAAGAGGGTGCTGTTGCACTCATGCCCTGTTTGTGAACATCCCACAGGCAACTGGTTGACCACTGCCACTTTGTGATGTTGGCTAGGACAGGCCTATACAGCCTTATCACATTACAAAAGTAAGATGAGAGGCAGCAAGACAGAAACGGCTTTCTGATTACCTCTCCATATGCCTTTGAAGCATTTCTGTTATATGGCTGATGGAGATAATTGTAAAAGTGTGCCTTTTGTCCTGCTGGAAAAATCTGTTTGGCAAAAGCCATGCTTTTACTATCATTTCCCTCTAGAGGGAGAACAGAAGTACTATGATGTTATGTGGCAAGATAAGCAGAAAGCCGCTTCTATCTCACTACCTCTCATTTTACATTTGTAATGCAATAAGGATCTTAGGGATTATCTCACGGAGGCACTTACCGTTGCTAAAATGTCAGCAAAACATTCCTGAAATGTTCCTGAAGTGTGAAGGTGTGATAGCTGGTCGCACTTCTAAATTGTCATTGAGGCATCCCACTTCTCTCCTCAAAGCGTTTGTGGAGCAGCCATTTCTTGAATAAAGGGAACTTCTGTTATTCAAGAAATGACTACTCCACGAACGCTTTGAGGACAGGAGAGAAGTGGGATGCCTCAATGACAATTTAGAAGTGCAACCGGCTATCACACCTACACGCTTCAGGAAAGTTTTGCTGATGGTAAGCCTCTGTGTGATACAGGCCTTAGTCTGCTCTCCAGCTGTTCTCAGATTCTTAATGCTCAGCGTGTTATAGACAAGGCATAGTTCTGTGAAACCCTAGAGCTCTCTGGCTAAAATTTTGTAAACAACTCCCCCTTAAACTCCAAATCCCAAGTTTCCATCGAATATTCCCATGGAGGTTGAATAATTGTGAAAGTGTGAAAGGGCCCAAGAACCCCTCTCATTCAGTTTACTTTCCTAGTTCAAACAACTTCCCACCTACACTGTGCCAAAACAACCATCCCAATTGACCTGAATAGTTATCTATGGAGCCTCAGCAACACAAAGCTGGGCATCAAAAGCAGCCACTGCTACATTAAACAGGCTTCTACTGGAACTTCAGTTGAGGAACTATTATGTAAATACAATGCTCTTAGTGTATAGCTCCAATTCCAAGAATGTTTCCTTGTCTGACTCTTGTTTGTTACATCATGCACATAAACACTAAATTCATCCAAACAGGATAATAGGAGAGCTTAGAAAAGTTATTTGTCAGGCTGGCTGGGAGATTCAAGAAGTTGTAGTTCAAAACAGCAACATTTCCAAGTAAGAGCATACTGTTAGGTGCCATATAAATTAACATGGAGTAAATTTTAGCCCCTGGCTCTGGGCTGAACTCCCATCTCTTAATATTAGAAAAATCTAGATCTAGCACAGTAAATATAAGCCATCCTTATGGAATTTTTGCCACTGATAATCTAGAAACATTATTTATTCACTTTCAGCCAACTATGGTTTGTTTGTTTGTTTCTAATTAAAACTAAACTCAGAATGTTTTGTGTTTTGGGCCAATTTCTGAATGTGTTGTGAATGTGTTGTGTGATAAATCTCAAATCTTTCATCTCAATCTTTTAGGAAAATTAGAGCTGACCTTTTCAAATGTTCCAGAAGAAAGTGTGGGGAGGACTAATCAACCATTTATATCATGGGCTGTTTTGGGACCATAATGTCCAGAACGCAAATCAGCATAGCCACAAGTGAGGGACTGTAGATGTTTCCTGAAGCATCTTGGTGGCTCGGCTCCCCAGGTGTAACAAACAGCCTCAACAGACCGGCCATAAAGGCTGGCATCAGGGTGGAGTGGAGGCATGGCATCCACACGACGCATGCCCTGAATCCGCCCCATGTAGGCATGACACTGCGTGCCCCACACCACAGCGGGCAGCATCACAGTGCTCCTCTGGCACTGCTTTTTGTGGGTCCTTTTTGTCCCATGGAAAGGCCAGATCAGGGCTGCAGCATGTAGTTGCCGCAGTCCCAATCTGGCACTGAAAGGGGTGGCAGCAGGCCGCCCCTTAGATCCTGGCAGAACTGGACAGCACAGATCCTGGTATCAATATGGGATGGTTCTGTTAGTTTTGTTCTGGACAACTTTAAACTAGAAAAATATCTACCCCAATGCTGGAAGATTTCCATGGCACAGCCTCTTCCAACCCCACATCCATCAGGATCCTGCTGGCATTGGATTATTGTAGTTGTAGCCAAACACTTGAAGTACACTATGGTAAGATTTGTCTTCGTAACAGTCTTAGTCAATATTGTTAGTTGTGAGGTGAAAGAGCAGAACAATTCCTTTGCTTATCAGTGATTTCATATAACAGACAAACTGATGGAGCAATAAGTAATAATAAAGAGAGGTCAGCCAGAACCAGAGCAATCTGCTTCATTCATTATTCTGGATCCATTCCAGCCAAACCTCTCCATAATACATAAAAGTGTATGTTCATCTGTCTGTGAACAATTAACATGATGCCCTTTTGAAAATGAAGGGATTACATGCTGGAAAGCACATAAAGATACTGTTGATGAACAGCTGGACATGACAAACTATTGCTCTCCTTGTGCTATGAAGGCAAATGAGTACCTTTAAAAGCATAGTTGTGTTATAATAACACCTATGATTTTAAACAAATTGACAAGCTTCCCTATAAAATGGCCTTTCCAGTGTCCAAATCCCCTTTTTTCACTGTTTATACTTTGTGTTCTCTTTTTGCTTTTCCACCCTGCATCTCCTGTTTGCCTTTTTCTCGTCCATTTTTCTTTCTCTTCCTTTTACTGTTTGATTATCAGCCCCTCATTTTTCATAGATTTCAGTGAACCAAATCTTGTAATATATTAAACTCTCCTTCTCCTTGTCTGTTACAAATGGAAGTAACTCGGTTACAAATGAGATGTACAAATTTCTGTATATAGAATTTTTCAGTGGATTCTGTGTTGTTGGTAGCTAAACTTTGGCAGGCTTGTGTGCCTTTAGTGAATGATCTATGACAGAAACCTAGCATATGTATATTCTAGACAAAAAAAACTGGACCTGTACTGGCATCACTCTTCCAATCTGACTCACCAATTTTCTCACTTCATATTGAGAAGGGCATTGTAGTTCTTGAATAGTTTCATCTGCATTGTAACCATATGGAAGCATACTTTTTAAAAATATTCCTAAGCCATAGAGATAAATGGGATGAATGTATATTCATTATTATAGTTATTCATAGCAAATCCTCACCCCATGCACATCGTTTGATTCTGTGAGATTTTACATTAGGAGTGGGAATTGTGTGTTGTTGAATGACAGCTCCCTCCTCTAGACAGTATAGTTCATAGTGAAGAATGCTTAAAGCTGCAGTTCAACAACATCTGGAAAACTTCATGATTCCCAATTGCAAAACCCCACACTTTCTAGCAGCTGGGTCAAATATATTCCTTATCTTCTACTCAGAAACAAAAGAGGAAAACAGAGAGTGGCTGTGACAAAGGGAGTTGTTGCAGCTGGAGTCTTCTTTTCTTCCCCTTCACAGTGGTGGGAAAAGTACAGGCTACAAATTGAACATGATCCAGGGGGTGGCCCTGAGCCCATCTGTCATCCTCCCCTATTGGGGGGAAAAACAGCATAAAAATGGCCAATATCGGACCTAAGTTACTGTATTCAGAATGGGATCAGTGATTTTATGTGATTCATTTCTTCAAAGCCTCCAATAAAATGAGGCTTATTGTTATTATTGCCCTATTCTGTCTAGTTAGAATAAATACCTTTCTTTAAAAGTATCTGCTGTCTCTGTACTCCTATACACATGCCTTAGCTTGGTTGTGTTTGCTCAGGTTAGCAAGGGAAGGAACTTAAGTCCCTAGCAAGTCCCAGTGTGTGCTAAGGGGAGTTCATTGTACATTGTAGATTGTAGATTCACTGGGTGGTGGCAGCTTGACTAGAGGATCTCAAGGGGTCACATTTAGCTCAGCAGGGAGCGGGAACAGAAACCCAGGATACTCTAGGGGAAATTAAGGGATCCACTGGGACTAAGGGCCAAGAACAGGGTGGCTATTTGGCTGCTTGGACCCCAGGGATCATAACGCCTTAGGGAGTTGGGTATGTTTAGCCTGGAGAAGAGAAGGTTAAGAGGTGATATGATAGCCTGTTTAAATATTTGAAGGGATGTCATATTGAGGAGGGAGCAAGCTTGTTTTCTGCTGCTCTAGAGACTAGAACGCAGAACAATGGATGCAAGCTCCAGGGAAAGAGATTCCACCTCAACATTAGGAGGAACTTCCTGAGAGTAAGGGCTGTTTGACAGTGGAACAAATTCCCTCAGAGTGTAGTGGAGTCTCCTTCCTTGGAGGTCTTTAAGCAATGGCTGGATGGCCATCTGTCAGGGATGCTCTGATTTAGATTTCCTGCATGGCAGGGGGTTGGACTGGATGGCCCTTGTGGTCTCTTCCAACTCTATGATTCCATGATTCTATAAGAGTGATCTTATTTCCAAGGGTACTTAGGAAGCAATATTTTACTGATACCTACCACTCTGTGGTCTGCAATGTAGAATGGGCATTTCCAGCCTTCCAAGTTCCTTTGCAGCTGTCATATCAAAACCACTGTTTGGAAGTAACTACAGTGGGCCCTTTGTATACAGGAGGATCCATTCTGGATTCCCTCCCCCCCCCACATATGGCAAAAAACACAGGACCTTAAGTTCCATTTGTTTCAATTGCCAAATGCTCCCACATGTGCCATTGTAACATCTGGGACTTGCCATCTGCATAAGCTTAAAGCCATGGATAGCAAGCGCACAGATAGGGTGGGCACACTGTAATCAGAAAGAATGTATCACTTGTAATTAATTATTTTTCTAAAATAAATTACACTACATTTGCAACAAAATGAAGGATTACTTCACTCATAGAATAATAGAATCTTAGTCAGTCATTCAGTCTGACCTTCTGCCAGGCAGGAATACAAAATTAAAGTACTCTTGAAAGATTCCTCCCATCCTCTGTCTATTCCTTTTGTGGTATAGCTATGTTTTAGTTTTTTAAATTATAAAGTATGGATACTGCAGGCCAGCAATTTGTAGGTTTCTGAGGGCTTTTAAAAAGTAACTAAAAGTAGTGATTTAGTTACTTTTCAATATCAAGAAACACAGAGTTATTTTTTTTAAAAAAGTATAACCAAGAGGTGTTTAACTACTTGGAGGTCTTGGAACTGTAATTGTAACTATTTACTATTTTAAACCTGCCAAACCTCTGTCAAAACCTATGCCACAGGGATTTCCCATGTACACTAAAATTGCATTCTCCTAAAAGAAGAACCTTTGATTTAAAGCAAAATGTTATGGTTGGAGCTATACCTCAAAACCAAGTACATTCAAACCAAAGATCAACCTTCCTATTAACTCAAAATGCTGGCATATTTATGGACCCAATAAATGTGGACCCAATTTAAAAAAGGTGTGAGAGCAAGAGAGGCATAGTGGTTTGAGTGTTGGACTATGAATCTGGAGACTAGGATTTGATTCTCGCTCAGCCATGGAAACCCACTGGGCAAGTCACACTCTCTCAGCCAGACAGGAAAGGAAATAACCAAATGTCTCTGAACAAACCCTGTGAAGAAAACCCCATGATAGGTTCACTTTAGGGTCGGCACAAGTTGGAAATGACTTAAAGGCACAGAGCAACAACAAAAAAGCACAGCTTCTACTATTCATTTCTGTGAGGGAGCTAACACCAAAACCTGTTGTCAGCCATAACTATACAGTGGTACCCCGGGTTACGAAATTAATTCGTTCCGCCGCCGCTTTCGTAACCCGGAATACTTCGTAAGCCGAAAAAGTCATAGGCGCTAATGGGGAAAAGCCGCGATTTCGTGTGAAATAGCGCCGAAAAGCACCAAAAATTTTTTCGTAACCCGAAAAAACCTTCGTAACCCGGAACAGTTTTTTTAAATGGATTTTTTTCGTAACCCGGAAATTTCGTAAGGCGGCGCATTCGTATCCCGGGGTACCACTGTACACTGGTTACAACCACCATATAAATGCTAGACGTACATCTTCCCTTTTCAGCCTGCAAATATGGGAAATCTGCCTTTAGCTGTCATTCTATTCAACCCATCCTCCTGTAATGGCTCCTGTTAGCCTTCAGTATAGGGAACTGACTCCTTCAAGGGAAGGGAAGTACCGCTCTATTCTGCTTTAGTTATACTTCATATGAAATATTGTGTCTAGTTCTCCTTAAGAAGGAGATTGACAATGGCATGTGTCTGGAGGAGGGAGAGCAAGTTTGTAAAAGATCTAGAAACCAAAGTCCTATGAGGCAGTTGCATATGTCTGGATGCGAGAAGAGAAGACTGAAAGGTGATGTGACAGCTGTCTTCAAATATCTGAAGGACTGTCATGTAGATGCTGGAGCATTCTGCTGCTCCAGAGGGAGAGATGTGAAGGAGTGGACGCAAGTTACAAGAACAGAGATTCCGACTAAAAATTAGAAAAAACATCTAAACAGTAAAAGCTATTTGACAGAGAAAGAAGCCACCTCAGAAGATGGAGGGCTCTCCTTCATTTGTGGTTTTTATATAGGAATTAGACAGCCACCACTTGGGGTGCTTTAGCAACAGACTTTGCACTGAGAGGCAGTAGGAGTAGGTGGCGGTGGGGATCCTTTCCATCTTTGGCTCCATTATTCTATATTTGCAATATTTACAGCTACATCTCCTCCCATGTACTTATCCTCAGAAGAATTCAGTGACACAGTCATGTTACTCTGGGTCAGCATGCACCTCAGTCTCAAAGGTGCTACAAGATCCATTTGGATAGTTATATTCAGAAGGTGTATTAAATCACAGATGGGATGCTCAGGGCACAATTAGGTATCAGTTTAATCAGGCATCAGCGCCAGACATTAAGCACACCAATGGGTGATGGCACGCAATCTGTCTTTGCACAATATTATATACTGCTCAGACATACTTGGGTGGTGGAAGTAGTCCACTCATCTGTCCTAGGATGAGGGAGTGCCTTTATGTTGCTCAGAATGAGAGGAACCCATCTCTCAAAATAAGGTTAATAGAAACAGAATTGGATAGAACTCCAAGGTTAATCTACTCCATACTCCTCGTAATCTTGTGAGTCAGATTCTGTGGTGGCAATCCAGAGACTTGCTTGTAGAGAATGGATAAAGACAATGAGATCCAAGAAGAGTAAAGACTGATTCACATATTAATAATGCACGTCATCATACAGTATCATGTAGCTCACTATATAGTCAAACATAATGGATGCTCTGTGAATCGGGAAATCCCCCATTTTCCACCATGAACTTACAACATGGCCTTAGTCACGATCCTGTCCTTCAGACTCAGCATTACCTTCCGTAATATGGAGTATTACAGTAATGACTACAGAACTGTAATAAGAATTACTGAAATAATGAAAGATTACTGAAATAATGAAGAATTTCTGAAACAATTAATATAAAGTCTTGAGAACACTTAACCTTTTTGCAACAATGCCCCCCAGTTTTGCCAGACGGTTCTCTGAGAACTTAATAGCTGGGGCCCTTGAAGACGTTGAGAGTTCCCCAGCATCTTGGTTATGGGAGGTTATTCTGATGGCTTACAAATGCAAATTATTAATAATATTCTTTGCTTGACCTACAGTGGAATATGTGAACTTATTGCACTGAAAAATCCTATGTTTTCAGGCCATATGAAGTGAGGTGACAGAAAAATGCCGGCATTTGATAACGTTCATTTCTTCCAGTTCTGTCTTTATTTTTCAAAGGCCCAAAGCAACTGATTCACAAATACTGAACACAAAAATCACACATACAAATAATCACACTGTCTTCCAGTTACACTGCACTTGATCTTAGCCAAAACACTGAGAGGCAACGACCACCATACAATCATCAAACAGCAAGCCTAGTGTCTGTACACTATCCTACCCAAGCTGTATGTATACAGTTGCTCCCTCTTTGAAAAATGATTGTCTTCATGAACATGGTTCTCTCACTCTTTGGGCTGCTGTAAGATATGTATGGTCTCCCTTCATACAGAATAAAGTCAAAATTAGTTGGGATGTTACTTTGTGTAGCTAGTTCAAAATAAATAAATAAAGACCAAGTGTAGCTGAGGAACCAGTATGTGAAAATGACGTGGGTGGGGAAACTACTTTCCTCGTGCTATTTCTTTAGAATGTACCTAGCCCTTATTCATCATTTACACACAAAGTGGAAGTAATTGGCTAATTGCTTTCAAGTGTATTTCTCAGCCATGATTCACCACAATGAGTTGCACATGAGTATGTCTGTAAAGCACAATTAGAGCTCAATTTATATATTTATCTATTTAAAAGAATTACACCAGACTTTCCTCCAAAAAAAAAAAACCTCAAGGCATTTAATAAGAGAATAAATCATGGATTTGCCACCAATGTTTAGCTCAGAAGTGGGCCACTCCAGGAGTGTATGTGGGGACTCTACTCAGAGGAAAACAAAATTTGCTAGGGTGCTCTGTGTTTTTCCAGAGGTGAATTACAATTCAGGTTGTGAGCCTATTGCCCTACAATAACCATCTTTACACATCGAAACAAACAATGGCATGTTTAGTTTGTAGAAACATGAATTGTTGTAATGTGTGAATTCAAGTGTGCTGACAAGTCATGGTTTATTAGCTAGCCTCAAAACACACAAGCTGATGGAGTCTGGCTTGTTTCTGTAGCTGCCCAACCTGAAAAAATGGGGGCTGACAAAAGAGGCAGGTGAGGAAAAACAGAAACAAACCAGAACAGGGAGAATAAAGCATAGTTTGTTTGGTTGTCTGCTATACAATTCTGGCTTAACCACAGCTAACACAAACCCTGGGGCCAATGTGACGATAATGCCCATTTGTGACTGTTAAGGTCATTGTGCAGTAAGTAGAACATACATCCAATATCCCCTTTACATTCTGTTTCACAATAATAATGCAGTAATAAGACCTGGCAGCAAGCAACATGGGAAAAGCTCAAATACAATTTTTAAATTTCTTGTGAAAATAGCTCAAAAGCTGATATTATTAATAAATTCCTTCCTTGCAACTGGAATAGTGAATATGCCACCAAATGCCCCCAATATAATATGAATACATGTAATCCCTTAACCTATTTTACATATCAACAATTATTCCAACTTAATCTATTTTGCTTTTGGCAACCAAACGTCAGATTGCAAGCTATTGGATACCAAGCAACGACTTCATGTCAGATTCAATTCAACTTAATTGAATAATCTGCATCACTTCTATCCAGCTTTTCAACTGTAACTGTTGAAAATGTTCTCTCAAAATGTTCTCAAAAAAGCAGATTAATTATCTAATCAAATCTGGAGTTTTCTAACCACATGAAAACCATCTGACCATATGAACAAGTAAAAGGAACATCAAAAAGAAAAAGAATTCATCTGGGAAAAGATTAGGGAAAGACAGGCTCTTAAATAACAAAATGGTTAATAAAACAGAACAATTATCTCCTTAAAATCTTAATGACAAGTTTCTGTCAGGAGACTTCTAATGTGCATGCACCACCCAGATCTCATGGAACACAGAATACATCCCTTAAAATGTAGTATACCTTACGTTTTAATTTTGTTGGCTGAAAGAAAGCTGGCATTGGTTATACTTTAGATATGACACTTGCCTTCCAAGCCATATAGAACAAATGGATGTATGCCAGTCAGTGCATGGATACATAAGTGAAACAGACAGGGGCACAATCTCCTCACATGATAATAAAAATGTTGCCTTGTTCGCACCTGTATACACCCATGCGGGCAAAAACATGCAGGAAGCAATGTTAGGAAAGAAAACGCTGCAAGCTACCAATGTTCTGTATAGTTTCAACAAACTATAGCCTCAAGCAAAATAAGAAGCATGTTCACAGAAGGGTCTCCCTTCTGTGAAACGTATTAGTAGATTTGAGGAAAGCCAAAAAAGACAAAGGAAAATTCTCAGGAAGGATTTCACACAATTCCACGTACTTGCCTTCTCAACAGGGTTTGTCTTCCATTTCTGTATTCTTATTCTCATTAAACCCCACTTTAGAACTCTAATGGTGTGTTTATTTGTTTACTTATGGTATCAGTATGCCAGTGCCACTCATAACATAAAATTTTCTGGGTTAACTACCATAACCATATAGAATTTTAATGCCGATAAAAAGAAGAATGGTACCATCAAAAGCAATACAAAATACAAGAAGAAACAAACCTCACACTCCCCAAACTAAAAACACAGATTAGTGAACAGACTGATGAATAACTCTGAAAAGATCCTCTCACTAATATTTATTAACTTTATGTAACCAGAACTTGGAAAATCTCCTGATTGGGGGACTGTTGGAGTTGTAGTATGAAAAGGGTACATTTCCTGGAGCTGCACTTTATTCAACACAGACAGAGTAGAACCTCAGAACAAGATTTTACGCTTCAAGTAGACAAGTACTGAAAGTGAAAACACTGGACAAAAGTCAATCATATTCATTGACTGGAATCAAGCAGGCATAGTGTTGCTGTCTGATTGCACATATGTATTAATGGAAGAATGCCCAGAAAGATTTTGCATTTTCTACAGGTGGGTGTTATTGATGACTGATTACGTGTCTTTAATTTCTCTTTCATCCTTCAGTAAATCTCTTAGGGTAATATGAAAATATTATATATGACAGTATGAAAATATTAAATAATCACAAGAGAAAACAGAAGAAGCAGCATTAAAATAAAACCAGATAAATTCTGCAAAAATAAACCACCTTCAAGGCTACCTTACTACTTGCTGAAATGCTAGGTATATAAAAGTTCATTGCCTCATCCTGAGTTGTCATCAAAGTTGGTGCCAGGTGAGTTCCAGGGGGATACCATTTGACAGATGGAAGAGCAGCATGACCAACAAGGTCTTTGTTGGACACCATACAGCTACCGTCAGTTGGTTGAAGGTCTCTGAAGATGAACACAAATTGAGGCCCATGTAGGAAAGAATGGAGCCTGAAAAGTTGCCTTTTTGACCACCTGTTCAAGAGTCCCTTAGCCAACATAGGTCACTCAGCTGGGGGATTCAGGGAGTTGTTGTCCATAAAGTAACTTCCCCTGACTCTGGATTCTAGATTTAGTTCCAGATTTTGTATTGGAAGAGATGATAAGTGATAACAAGAAGGTCTGATACCCAGAGGGTAAGTTTAGTTCAGCTGAAGCTCATGGTGCTAGGTTAGGGGAGTAAGACAAATGGTGTCGAGCCATGTTTAGTGTGCATAGGTACCTTTTTAAAAAACAATGCTTTCCATATGTTATGAACAGGTTAACACAACCTTTTAGAATTATTATGTGAACAATACTAGCTTCAGGTTATTGTTCTGAGGTGTTTTTAGCACTTCACTGGAAAGTCAACCAACTGGTAATGATCACATACTGTCCTCTTTTCTAGAGCTTTGACATGTGCATTATGAGCATGCAAAGCGTTTTCTTCCTCTGCAGTCAGCAAAATGAAAATCATGCAATGCTATCACAAATAGATATTAACATAGCACGCCTCTGCTCCCCAAGTAAAGACAGCTGTAAGAACAAGTTAAACCACACAGTACTCACCCTTACAGAGTAATGAGGTCTGACTTGATCCATGTCAGCTCAGGTCAACTTTCTGAGACAGAAAAAAAAAAATGAAATCCAGTGTTTGTAAAATCAAAATGTTTCCAATAAATTCAGTAAATCCAGAGAGAAAGTGAGACCAAGGTGAATTGGAGGGAAACAACAACCACAGGCAAAAGGGAAAATCTACATAGTTTGGAGTATAGAGCTTAGGACAGGCAGGCAATCAGCTCTGTGGGAATCGGAGCTCCTATGTACTCATATGCTCTCTTCAGTGGAGGAGGAGCCAGGATTGCAACATTCATGTTCCTTGCTGCAGGCAAAACAAGGATTTTTTTTTCACGATGCAAAATGTCCCAGGGCTGACAGCTTAACAAGGTTTAAAAGGTACAGATTTTAAGAACGTAGCAATGAAGACATATTTTTAAGCCTTGGGTTTACATTCTTGAGGTGCATGTGTTTACACTGAAGTGCAGGAGACAAACTTGTTCGTGCTTTTACAGTGAGACCATGTACATGCCAAAAAGAAAAAGGAGGAGGGAGACAGAACAATGTCCCTGGGCACTGCAGAAAGCTGAATACCATTTATTTTGTGGGAGTGAGTGATTTGAGCGCCCTGTTATTATACAGACAGGAAAGCATGAGAGAAGTAATTTTCCCCCTGAAGGATTTGATGTATTTTTCTCTGTCAGCAAGAGAAAAGCCACAATTATTATTATTATTATTATTTATTTATATAGCGCTGTAGATTTGCACAGCACTGTACATAAACAATAAATATATAAGAGAAAGCCTGCCTATGGTGTACAATCTAAGAGATAATAGGATAATACATATAAAATACATAGCAATACAGGAAATGGTTCAATAAAACAGGGGGAAAAAGAACAACTGCCACAACTGGAGCTGATTTTTAATAGCTTAAAAAAAGTTATACACTTTGATCACACATTTTCTACAATGAGAGGTATGTGATCCTTTTTCTCCTCATTTTACTCTCATGACAATCCTGTGAGAGGTATCAGGCTAGGAGAGAATGCGACTGCACAAAGATTACCCAGCAAGTTTCATGCTTCTGTGGGGATTTGAACCTGGATCTCCCAGCAGTAGGGTTGCCATAATTCTCTACTAAAAACCGGGACAAAATGTAAGACAAAATTTAGACCAAAATGTGGGAGAATTGTAGGATAAAATTTAGCCCAAATGTAGGACATTTAAGAAAAATGTAGGACCTTAAATGTCCTACATTTTGGGCTGAGACAGAGCGAGTGTGACTTGCCCAGGGTCAGCCAGTGGGTTTTGGGGCAAAAATTATGGATTTTGATATGACCCGTGGATAAGTCGAGGGTAAAATTTAAGATGGAAATAAAAAAAAGATCTAAAGGATGAACCAAAGGAAAACAATGCCAAAGAACTTTAAAAATTCCAGCAGGCATAACTATTTATGCTCACACTTCAGATGAGAGAGTGGAGTGGGGTCAATGCTTCCAAGACAGATTATACTCTTGCCTTTCACCAGGGGATGGCTACTTTTTAAATAAGAGTTACTGTATTTTTATAAGTTCAATATTTACATTGACCCATGGATAAGTACACTCAGGTATTTTGGGCCAATTTTTGACTAAAATTTCTAGACTTATACATGAATATATAGAGCAAGTACATTTTTTTTTCTGGGAAGAGGGTCATTAGCTTTCATTTGACTCTCATAGGGCTCTGTGACTCCCAACAGATTAAGAACCACTACTCTAGATCCCAGAGTTACACACTAGAGAATGGCCAAGAGCTGCATGAAGAACCCAAATGATTTTGGTTCAGGAGCTGGCATTCACATTGGACTGATGGGGCTAACCATAAAAATGAGTCCATTCTAAGAGAGAAGCAAGTCATGTAGACCATAAGCACAGGTCAGTTCTTATAGTAAATGTCAATGAATAGGTTTGTGGTAGGGTAAAAGGATGAGGCGTGAGTGGGTTGGCTTATATTTTCTCCTCTGATCCATATTTCTTTTTCTCCACATGGAGACAGGGTTGCAGTGCAGACATTACTCACATTATCAGAGTACCAGATTTTCTCGTGAGCTCATATTGCTGACATGATCTGCCATTTTACCCCTCAGGTATCCCTGTTCCTTCTAAATTTCACGTGCACCAGAACCAATGCACCATATTAAGTGCTGTAGAGCCATCCGATGGAATCCTGGGATTTGCAGTTTTACAAGGTTTTTCACCTTCTCTGCCAACAAGTGCTGGTGCCTCACAAAACTGCAAATCCTAGGATTCTATAGGATGGAGACATGGCCATCAAAGTAGTATCAAACTGCATTATTTCTACAGTGCAGATGCAATAAAGGCACCCCCCCCCACTTTTTGACAACCTGCTCTTTAGCCAGATCTAAATTATTACCCAGTACCTTATATTAGACACATGACCCACTTTCAATGGTGTTCTCATGATGGTTTTGTGGCCATGCGTTCCTCCCACCCTCTTAATTGACTCCACACCTTTTTTCTCTGCTGCCTCAGTGCCATCTTGTGTTCAATCAACTGAACTGGGTTCCACTTTTCAACCATTTTCACTTTTTGATAGCTCTCTGGTCCTTAAACTGTCCAATAAGTGGGGGATGCCTGTCTTCACAGTTGCTCTGGGTGTGTGGGCTTTGTGGATTATGACTCTGGAGACTAGGGACCTTACCACACAGGGCACAGAAGTAGGGTCAGTTCGCATTGGTCGATGCGTATTCGCGTTATAACGCATCGTTCATTCACACCCGCGCTCTCTGAATACGCTTTGCTGATTCGTATTCGCGTCATATCGCATCGTTCATTCACACCTGGGCGGCCTTCCAGATCGAGGTTTTGCGCATCGGCCAATGCGTATTCAGGCAAAGTGAGGCAAGTGCAGATTGGATAACCACACCAGCCCAATACAAATACAATGTGTATTGGCCGATGCGCATCGGCAGCTTTGCGGCTGCTTGGGGCTCTGAATGGGGGCAACATTTTTAACTTCAGGGGGTGATGTTCGCGAGAATTGCTGCCTTTAGCCACTACGAAAGGGGTATGCACCATCTGTATATTGTGTGTGTGGTGTATGTGTGTGTATGTGTATGTATATATATATTCACACACATAAATACAGACATACTATATATAAAAGTGAGGTGCTTTTTAGTGTACACACACATTTTGTCTGTATGAGTTTAATATATATATATCAACACTATATATATACCACACACACACCACATATACACAAAAAAACCACTTGCCACAGCCAAAAGTGTGATGCTGTATTTATATGTGTACAACCACACAGTCTGCTTGAGTGTCTATATAATATATAGTGGTGTGTGTATACAACCACACACACACACACACAGAACTATCACATTGTGGTACTGCCCAAAGTGTGAGCCGTTACACACACAGCTGTCGTGTGTGTGTGTATCTATATATATATACACATACATTACACCAACCCCACCACCCACACACAAATGTGGAGCAGCCGAAAGTGTAATGCTGCATGTATATGCTTACACACACTCTTTGTGTGTGTGTGGTGTGTATATATACGTACATATACTATACCACACACAACCGTGGGAGCAGTCGAAAGTGTAATGCTGCATGTACATATGCTTACACACACATCTTTGTGTGTGTGTGTGTGTACTATACGTACATTACATATATACACCACACAAACTGTGGAGCAGCCGAAAGTGTAATGCTGCATGTATATCCTTACACACACATCTTTTTGTGGGGTGTATATATACATACATCCACACACACACACACACAACATACATATATACTTCTGCCCCCCCCCCCCCCGGACACAAAAGGTTTCTGCTTTATCTTGTTGGTCAGTGGAAAGATCGCTCCCCAGCCCCGGCGGTTGTCCTGAAAGGGGAAGGCCCCGGAAGAGATGGGGGAAATTCCCGCGCACGCCTCATGGGAGATTTGTAACCGGTGGTCTTCAGGAGAACCAGAGGATTGGGTTACACACCAGCCAAAGCAGAGAGGTTTCGCACTGGCCATCAATAGGATCCCTCCGATCCACTAATTTTGCACACTCGCAAAATGGAGGAGCCAGCTGCCCAGTTTGAAACCCAGCCGTGAATAGCCTTGGCCAAAGCGTATTCATGTTATATCACATTGTTCAATACGTATTCTGAGCTCACAGGTGTGGAACACCAATGCAATTACGCGGAATACGCATCAGCCAATGCGAAACTGACCCTACTTCCGCGCTCAAAAAATCCCTGTGTGGTAAGTCCTAGAACTCAAATTGCTGCCTGTCTATGGAAACCCTTGGGTGCCCTTAGGCAAGTCACACTCTTACCAGTCTTGCCAAGAAAACTCTGTGATAGGTTCACGGTAGGGTCGCCATGAGCTTGAAAACTACTTGAAGGCACACAACAACAGAGAATGTGTGGTTTCTCATATACTGTGGGACTGCAATTCCCAACAGCCCTAACCAACATAGCTGGGTTAAGGGATGATGGGAAATGATGTCCAGGAAAATTGTAGTGTCTACATGTTCCCCAACCTGCCTTATTGACATTAGTCAGACGGTGGTATGGTGAAGTAATACAAACAGTGGAACAGCTGCATAACAACAGGAACATTTCAAGTTCTGGGGAAAGGATGCAGATCATCATCTAGTCCTGTTGCATCTGCTACCTCTGAAGGAACAAGTCTGATGTCAAGATGTTTCATCTTGACCTGAGCATTGTTGTTTATGGAGACCATTGGCTTGGTATTGGCTGCCTGTAAGTACATTTACTGTACTAGGTGTCTTATTGTAGGATGTCTCCTATTTGAAGGCCGGAAAGGCTCTTACCTTTAGACATTAGCTGCTGTGATTTCATGAATGAAAATAAAAAATACAGTGGACCCTTGGTTCAGGTTTGGTTCCAGGAGCTTCCCGCATATCAAAATCCATGTATGCTCAATTCCATTAATACAAAGCATCATATATGGTGTCCCTCATTAAAATGACAAAAGGTTTGCTTTTTGGAATTCATATTTTTTAAAAATATTTTCAAGCCATGGATGTTGAATCCATGGGTAGAAAATCAATGGATATGGAGGGCTGACTGTATAGGTATAGTAAATAAGCCTGCTAGACACTGTAATGCTATAATCTTGGGAAGTTAGATATTTGCACCATGTTGTTGGATTCTTGGAGCTGGTAGGCCAAAAAAGTAATCTGATTATAGAGATGAAAACCTGTTCTTAACTACTAAATGTGTTCTAGAGCTATACCATTGGCAGGAGTGATTGGGTTCAGAAATGGATAGTCTACAATAACGTCCTGCTTACCAGGGCAGCAGATTTTTAAACTTCTTTTGTTCATCTAAGAAAAAGTAAATTAGGCTTTTTGTTGTGTGTTTTTATACTTTTCAAATGTGTACATGGTGTGTACATGGATTAACTGCTTGAATAATCCTTCTCATTGACTATAGTGTGTTTAAGCAGTGTGATTATCACACGGGGTGAGACATTGTCCCATCCCTGTCCCATCTTCCCACACGATCAGAAGAAAGACTTTCAAATGATATCATGCTTATCTGGACCTTATCCCATCCGTAAAGCCACAATGACAAGGTCATTGAAAGCCTTTCAAATGACACCGCACTGTCCTTTCATTGTTCTGTCATTGAGTGGCATTGCCCCAGCATTTTGCATTAACTGGAGTTTGTGTTAAAGAAGGGCTGCTTCAATGACAGGATAATGACAGGATCAGCACTATGTTTTGAAAGGCTTCACATGATCACGGTCATGGATGGGATAAGGACGGGTGATCGATCTGTCCCCTATCCCGTCTGTGTCTGATAATTTCCAGTGTTTTCCACCCATCTGAAATGTGCACATTTTTTAGATGCACTTTTCAAATATGTGAATTTTCCCAGAAACATGTGGTTCTGGAGCAAAGGCTGCAACCATTCCACATTACTGTAATACAGAAAGTGCAGTCTGAAGGGAAAATGTCAGAAGATTCCATAGCATCCTCATAAAAATATTTCTATAAGTCACAGCCCTATTTATAGATATATAAAATATAAAATATAAGGAGGAACTGAATTTATTCTCTCCTGATTTTTCCCCCGACGACGCTCATTACTTAAACAAGAGAAGTCGTCTGGTTTTTGATATCTCATGATAAAAGTACCTTGCACTGAGGAGAGAGAATTAATCCCAAGACAGAAATTCAGGAAAGAAAGTTAAAAACCAAACATAATTAGTAATGTCTAGTCAGCTAGACATGGTGCCTAAGCTGCTACTTAGCTAAGCACTTAGAACAAGCAACAGACACAGTGGTCTTGGATGTATTGTGACATTTTGAACTTGCAGTTGTTTTAAAAATGTGAATAAAACCTCTCTGTACTATGTCCTACTAAGCGTGATAAGAGAGTAATACCATGTACGTCTAGTAGCCACTTTAATGTAGTGGTTAGGATTCAAATCCCTGCTCAGCCATGGAGACCCCTGGTTTGATCTTTGGTATCATTTATCTCAGCCTGACAGCATGTACAAGAATGAGGATGTGAAAGGGTTTATGTTGAGGAGAAGTACAAAGATGATATTTGGGAAGACACATCTGCTACACACTTAGGCACCATGTCTAGCTGGTTTTTTCTTTACACCACAGAATACCTTTTTAAAAATCCTCCTTTACATCCCAGCCATGATTACTACCAGTTCAGGACAACACAGTGGATATGGAATGGTGTCACAGGAGTAACCTGGACAAGCTGTAACCTACTCTCTGTTCAGCTGATCTTCTTGCTTCATTGCTTGGCACTCAAGCCCACTTATGATATTGCTGAAAGCATTACTGCATGTGCTAGTGTAGGTTATTTTCTCTGCTGCAGCCACTGAAAACAGTTCAGGATCACATTAGCAAGAGCCACCTCTCTTAACATCTCCATCACTGAGCACGCAGGCCCCGCTTTGCAAGGATATGACAAATAATGTTAGGGTTTACCCGAGAATGACTTGGAAGTGTGGTAGTGATGGGAGGAGCACAAGCTTGTAAAGCAACACAATAGGAAAATAATGCAGGATTTGTAGTGTTATGTTTTTGGACTACAGCTCCCAGAATCCCCACCCAAACTGGTAAGAGATTCTGAGAATTACAATCCAAATGTTATGGCGCGTGTGTATAATGGCCCTACCAAGATCTTAATACCTTTTCCTTTTGATGTTTAACTGTGTAGCAAAAGTGGGGCAGCAGTTGGGCTGGAGAGAATCGACATTATGCTCGTTTCTTTTGGTTTACTGGATTCCTTGTCCAAGTTTGAATTACTCTATCACCATGCCCCCCCCCACAAATATGTGGGGTTGTGTCTGCTGTGTGTCTTCTCAAAAAAAAGATGACCTTCGATCATCAGCACTTGCAAAGACAGGTTGGACATCAGAGGATGTATAGTGTCAATTTTTGCTCTCATTTCCCCACGTGTGGTGCCCCCCCCAATGGCTTTGATTTCTGGATTTATACATACCGTCCTGATTAGTCATCCGACCACAAAACACACACACACTTTTTCAGTGCTTTAAGATGTCCCACTTTCTCTTGCTGCTCCCACTTTTCCTCTTTGACTTGGCTTACTTCTGTCACTGCAAACTGAGTCCATAGGACAAAATAATTTGCACAGAGTTGACCCAGCATGGAGGAGAGGAGAAAATGTGGCAAAATCTTGCCCTTTCCACTGTTAAGCAAAAGCAAACCACCAAGCTTCTCCTAGCTTGTTGCGATTTTGCTCCATTAAAAACTTTTACCATCTTGACACACCATTGTTGTGCTTGGCCACACATGCCCTCTTTCCTATCTGTTAAATGTTGAAGGGCATGGGATTGAAATTGATTGACTGATATTTATTATCATTAATTCATACTTAGAGGTTGTTCTACATTGGGAGGGTACTCTTTAAGGCAAACCACTGCTCCTAGACACCTCCAGGATAGATATTTGCCATTCAGGAGCAGTTTTTCACAGAGGGGCAATGGGGAAGAGCAACCTGGAAGAACAACAAAACCCCTGGCAATGCCATGTAGCTACAGGCTGTCCAGTTCCATTCCCATTCATGCAAAGACAATCTGTTCAAGTAGAAGAGTGAAGATTGATATGGTTGATAGGCTTGGATTAGACTGTCTAGAAGGTTTTTATTGTCCAAACCACACTCCAGTGATCTCTTTGGCCACACTTTCTATTTTGAACTTGATTCCCCCATTACCTTTAATGTTACTGTATTTATACATAGTTGTAAGGGCATACATTTGATTGCAGAATGAATATTCCATTCTCCACATCCCCATTAGTTCTGTACTCACATCAATAAATGAAGAGGGAGATGGGCTCTTCTGTGACTCTTGCTGCATAGAGTTAATAAAAAGAAGTCTTTTTTTAAGTAAGGAAAATTATGGATGTCAAAACTGATACACAGGCGGTTAGCAACCACTGTACTTCTCACCAGGCCTTGCACAAATTGCCATTGGTGACCTTCCCAACGATCTGACCCGACATCTTCCCCTACCTGCCACCAGCGGAGTCTAGGTTCATGATCTCAACATCCCATAGGTGAATACTGGGAAAGTTTAATGGGAAGACACACACGCTAAGATGGCTGAAGCAGTCTGCTTTTGCCTGAATCTACTGGGAAGGACAAAGATTCTACCCCCCCCCCTCCCTCGTCTGAAGAAATGAGTGCAAATTACCCTTTGGGCTTTGAATTCAGTTTGCACACAACTAAAGTAAGAGGCTTATGCCTTCATGTTAATTCAGCTTACCTCTATCCAGTTAAAATTTAATTTGGGTGGCATCCTGATTTACCAGACCGTTTTTACTGCCAAATTGCTGCCTGAATACAGCCTGGGTCCATCCCTGTTTCCAGACCACTCCTCCTGGCTCTTTCAGATCCAGCTGTTTTTCTGTTTTAGAAAACTGACCAGTGGAGTGGCTCTGGAAGCGGGGATGGACCTGGGCTGTATTCAGGCAGCCAAATTAGGCCAGTAAAAACCCTTTGGTAACACGGATGTGCCCGAATTAAATTTTAAACTGGATAGAGGTAATCGAATTAACATGCTGCGATAAGGCTCTTGGATACGGCACAAAGGGAGAAACAACAGGGAGTAGGTAAGAGGGGGGGAAAAATGGAACATTTTAAGAGCAGGTGAAAAGTGGGATAAAAAGAGGATCAATGGTACTGCTGGTGCCAAAATTGGGATAGTGGAGGATATGCAGGTGCTCCTGGTGGAGCAGCCATTCTCCCTTCAACTAGTTGCTTTTCACTTAGCAGTTATCTTCATACAGTACAGCTGCTGACCTGGGGGTCAGAGCTTCGCACCTGCGATGCTCACAATTTCCTACCTTCCACTGCACAGATAAAGATAAAATATGGAACCTACCAACTTTGTAGTCACATCTGTATCTTGGTCACAGCCAAGACCACTACATTGCTCGACCACAGGCTTAGCTTGTTCAGGTGAAACCTGACCTGATAGAAGATGCAGGGCTGCCAAGCTCATATACTGCTTATGCTACTACGAGGGCCCAACACGGGCTAAAATAGTCAGTGACAATGACAGGGGAGATTGAATCAGCCACAAGGACCCTGACAGGGTTTGGAGGCCTTGGCAGCCACCTGAAGTTACGGATGGTGACACTGGCCCTTCTTTTAACAGCTCTGTAGAATGCTGACAGAAATTCACAAAACAAGTGCTAAGCCTCAAAGTGAACCTACTGTCTCGATGACAAGGCCAAACTCCAGCCCAAGTATCTGGGAAAGGGAGCTATGACAGCGCTCACCTTCTCCTCCTCTTCTGGCTCTGTTGTAACGGAGCACCCCCAGTGTCCAATCAGAAGGCAGCTGAGGACTAGCCAATCGCCTGGGGCTGGAACACTTTGAAAATTCCCAAAGTGACAGTTGGGGGGTCAGTTGGGATTCAGGCAGTAGACAAGGTTCAGTTGGGGGTTGGAATGTTGAGGAGTTAGGACCTGGAATCCAGAGAGAAGACGGGTTTCGGGGTTCGAGAACAGTGGTTAGGTGTTAGAGTCTGAATGGAAAACAGGCTCCCTACCACATTATACTGCCAGGGCTCTAGAAAAGAGAGTGCCTGGAATAAAATATCCTGCAGGATAGTGTAGTTAGGGGAAAAGACTAGTCCCGAGAAGGGCTATAGTCTTGAAGTCTCTGAGGGGACAGTGTGTTTAAACGAATAAATTTGATCTTTTACGACCGGGAAGGCCTAAAGATTAGGAAGGGTTGCAGCTGATATAAGAGTCCTTCTGTAACTCTGCAACTAATTTATTAAGAGACAAGTTCCACAACCAGCTTATTGCTGACAATCTTTTATTCTGTTCTGTTTCTAAAATAAACTTATTTTACTGATTTACAATCAATCTGCTGGCCTAAGTGATCGATTTTTTAAAAACACGCTACCAACACCATATTTGAGGCTAGAGATTTGTATTTGTTACCTCATCATATAGAGAAGATTGTTACAGTTAGTCTCTGGAATCAGCCATTTTCATGTCTCTTTCCTTGCTCCCCTTTCCCTTTGTGACTAGTAGTTCACCTAGCAGCTCTTCTTATCCTCATCAATCATCCTGGAAATTCCTTGGTTTGTGCAACAGCTCACAAGCTCTGCTCATTTTTCCTGCAGTTCCTTCCCTCTTTCTATCAAGCTTGGCATTGGAAGCATTCTTAGGTGCCCAGTGCTTTCTGATCTTTGGATTATCTTCCATCTCGTCAGTCCTCATTTTCAAACAAGACTTATCGGCTTCCCTTGCTGGAACGACTTTCCTGGCCTGGTATGGGAGAGGATTATTAATCATTATAGCTAATATCAAAGATCTGTCGGCTTTCATTTTCTCACATTCAATTTTAAAAAAATCCTGAGTTCTTTTATGAAGAAGAAATTGCATAATTTGGTAGACTTCCTCAAAAATGCAGGGGGGGGTTATCCCTCATTTATACTGGCCAAGATTCCAGACAGACAACTCTTCAGCACAGAGTGGGTCACGTATGCCGTCTGTCACATAGGTATGGAAAGTAACTTTAAGTCACATACTAGCATGGCTGAATTATAGGAATTCCACACCCAGACTGGGGAGTGCAAGAGAAACAACATAGGACCAAGATAAAAGTAGTTTTTCCCTGAAAAACAAAACCCCGAACAGCCAGCAGAAATACAACAACCTCCTGAATATTTTCCCATCTAGAAGAGCCCCTTGATACCATTTCTTGCTACTTTTTAATTTTGTTATGCCCACATTTAAAAGAAAAAGAAAAGAAAGGAGAAGGGGGGGGGAAATGTAATGTATTACAGTATTTATTACTTCCAAGCTCCGAATTTGTGAAAGAAAAGAAATAGATGGGCTCTCTGGTTAGCAACGATGAAGTGAAGATGTGCTGTTTATAAGAATGTTACCAGTGTACGACTGTTAAAAGATTTAAGTCCTCATAGCAAATTGAAGGTCTGTTTTTGAATAAATTGTTAACATTTACTTGAAAAATATTCGTCAAGTTATGTTTGATAAATCATCAACCAAGTTTTCCCAGTATTATATTTTGTGTTATATTACCATATTGAGACTCCCCACTATATGCAACATGCACTAAATGAGTTTGCGCTGGAGGTGGAATGATTCCAGAAAGAAACTGGGCACATTCAGGATCTGTTTGTGAAGTGTGGAAGATCTGTTAACTCCTCAGGCTATGTAAAGCCTCTGGGTTAAAAATGCTAGCAACACTGAGGTATAATCAATTAGAAAATGGTGGTTAAACTTCTT